>NC_056749.1:552552225-552729725 GCF_019279795.1 Protopterus annectens | reverse complement strand
TTATTTTATTTATTTATTTATTTTATTTATTTGAAGTTTGTTTACCAGGATAATCCATTGGACCGAATGAGCCCATTTTCAATGGAGTCCTGGGGAGAAAAGCTCCAAAGATACAATGTCAAAAAACAAAATGTCAAATTACAAATAAGAATAAAGTCAATTATAATAAGTAGAAAATAACATCTAATTTAAAGTAAAATATAATAGGTAGAACATAACATCTACTGATTAAGTATCACAGTAGTATATGTAAGCAAGAGATAGTATTAAGAAAAACAGGAAATGCAACAGAACTGCAATACAAGAACAACAAATAAGTTTACAATTTTTAATTTCTATATTCAATAGTAAATGTAAGGAAAGAAAGTATTAGTTAAGAATATTAGTTAGTAGGTATGTGCAGATAGCAGTTACATAAGTGGTTGGCTATAGTAGGAGTGTTCCTATAGAAGGGAAGGGATTATAGAATAAGGAGTGTGAAGTAGCTGGAGGAATTTATGTAGGGTGGGTACAGGAGCATTCCCAGTGAGAAGATAGGTGTGAATGGAGGAGAGATTTGAAGATAGGAAGGCTGCTGGTAGTACGGATATGTGATGGGATCTGTACAATATGAAATAGCTAATCAAAAACAATGCTCTGTATAAGCATTCACTAATTTGTGAAGGATTTAATAAATTTGAATTTGGCATACTAGAAATTGTTTATCCTAATGCTAGGGGAAAATAGGCTGGAAAAATAGGCTACAGTACAAGGAATTGCTCTGGCAGATTAAACTGGATGCCACTATTAACCAGGTTTAAAGAACATGTATCAATAAAGCCTGTGCTTAAAATGAGGGCTGCAAGTCATAATATTTTATGTTTGTAATATCTATTATTTAAACATCTCCAAAAAGTACATCTTTTATGTCATACAGTAGTTCATGTACAGTATTTTTGAACATGGTAAGATTTTAATTAAAGACTTTTATGTTAATTATTTTAACAATTTAATAGTACAATGAGTTAATGGATTAACAGTTACAATTTTATGGACAAAAGTGCTCAACAATGGTATTAACTATGTTGTTTATTAGGCTGCAAAGTTCTTTGTGTCTTGAATCCATTGTTGTTTAGCCCAGGAGTACATGGACCTTGTGTTGGTACTAAGTTTCAAGTGGTCTCACGGTGAAGCACCCTTTCTACCTGGAACTCAGCTAAGTTCACGACCATTTCCTGTCCTCGTACCATGCCCTCTCACAGCAATTGTCCCAAGCTCCACTAAGAATCTTTGTAAGAAATGCAGATGCACCCTCCCCCTCTGGGAAGGGCACACCCCATATCTCTCTGCAAGCATCTCAGTTGTCAGAGTCACTAATCGATGCCAAGCCATGTGGGCTTTATTCCTCTATACCTTGGTGCTGGCTTAAGATATCTACCTTTTGATGTTTGGTAAAAGGTAGTGCTTTCATTGGAGTTAGATTTATCACTGGAGATGCCTGCTTGGGCTAGCCTGCTGTGTAATGTGCCTTTGCTGTAAGAGTTATTTCTGTGATTGAAGCTCCTATCACTGTGCATCTTGGTCATTTGCTGACATCTGCCATCTGCTCTCTGCTTTAGCCATATGCCATGGGCAATATTACTCTGCACTTGGTGTAATGACGACTCTAAGCTTTCAGTGAGACATTTCTCTTCATTACAAACTATGCCTTGCATGCGTACAATGACACATTTGTCTCCTTTACTAGCCTATTTATTCTGTCGCAGTAAATATCATTGCTGACTATCTGTTTAATGCAGGTATCACACAAGGTTTTGTCGTTGATCATATATTCACTATTTCTGCTTCTTCTCTAACTGCCATTGTCACGTATACTAGTTTCTCACCCCACAAGTCTAATTTCACTCAAGGTCACCTGTCAGCAGCTTTTTCAGCCTGAAATCCAATGTGGCTCCACAATATAATTTTGCAACATTTCTTTCAGCTTGTCTCTGTAAGGGTGTTAATTAGTTATATGTTCTGACATAGTTGGCTTTTTTTATTTGTGAGTGTTCTTTCTGTCATCCTTTTCCTCTGTATTTTTCTCTTTCCCTTTGTCTTGGCAGTAGTTTATTAACTTAGCATCCTTTTCACTTCATATAACTCTCTCACTTCTGCAACTGTGCTACATGTCTGCCTTTGCAGTCTTACTATTATCTGTGTTTGTTTGCTTAAGACAAAAGTAACAGTCTATACCATTTCCTGCTTTTAAATCAAAATCCATTTCTAAAAGTATTGCTAACTTTGTTTCATTGTCTCAGTTTATTGTACTATGCTTCTGTTATCTAAGTGCATAGTATCACACTATTAAATTTGGCATTCTTTGGCAGATGGTAAGAACAGTATTCTATAGCATTTGTGGCAAATATGTGTATGTCAGTTTTTTTTTTTTTTTGTTTCCAATCTAGTCTTCTTATCTGTGCATTCTACTGACCAGGATAGGAATCTGTAATATGCATGCACACACTGACTGATTACTGACCCAGGTAAATACTGGTGGTTTATTGCTCTACCTCCCCATTCTCAGCCACCCCTAGGCACCCTGTCTTTACTGTTATCGATTCTTTACCCTCGGTCTCACCATGTCATAATCTCTCTTTACATCCTACCAATCCTTCTCTTATAACTGCTGTCGAATCATATTGAGTGCACGCCACTTCATAAAAATCTCATCATATCACTATCTATTAGCTATTATTCTATTATTATTATTATCATTAATATTATTATTATGCTATTATGTTAGCTCTATCTGATCTATTCCCTGCCAGCAGTTTCTTGTTCTGTTAATGTCGTTTCAGTATTATTTACAATGGCGGCTTGATGGTTAAACCAAAAATCTTTCATTAACAAGTTTATGACTGACAGCCACTAAGGCTGCCAATTCATAATGATGTGAGATTCTGTGTAATATGGCTAATAATTTATCAAAGTGTGTGGACTGATAGATGGATGTTTAACAGTAATGGTAAATCTGTCTTTACATCAAAATATTTAAGGAAGTCAACATGCTCTTTCTTCCATGGGAATGGTGAATACAAGTTTATAATATAGAAGATTAGAGAGTTGCGATGGATGAGAAAGAAAAATTTTGGAGTGAGTTGGATGAAGTGGTGATGACTGTACCCGAGGGTGAGAAACTGGTGATTGGAGCAGATTTCAATGGGCATGTTGGTGAAGGGAACAGAGGGGATGAAGAAGCGATGGGTAGGTATGGTGTTAAGCAAAGGAATGCAGAAGGTCAGATGGTAGTGGAGTTTGCAAAAAGGATGGACATGGCTGTGAATATGTATTTTAACAAGAGGGAGGAGCATAGGCTGACATACAAGAGTGGAGGAAGATGCACACAGGTGGATTATATCTTATATAGAAGGGCCAATCTGAAGGAGATTGGAGACTGTAAAGTGGTGGCAGGGGAAAGTGTAGTTAGGCAGCATAGGATGGTGGTTTGTAGGATGACACTGGTGATCAGGAAGAGGAGGATGAGTGTGAGGGCAGCCCCAAGGATCAAATGGTGGAAATTGAAAAAGGGTAATTGTGAGGTGATGTTCAGGGAAGAGTTAAGACAGGCTCTGGGTGGCAGTGAAGAGTTACCAAATAGCTGGGTAACTACAGCAGAACTAGTAAGAGAGATGGCTAGAAGGGTGCTTGGTGTGACATCTGGAAAGAGGAAGGAGGACAAGGAGACCTGGTGGTGGAATGAAGAAGTACAGGAGAGTATACAGAGAAAGAGGTTGGCGAAGAAGATGTGGGATTGTCAAAGAGATGAAGAAAGTAGACAAGAGTATAAGGAGATGAGGTGCATGGCAAAGAGAGAGGTGGCGAAGGCTAAGGATAAGGCGTATGAAGAGTTGTATAAAGCTTGGACACTAAGGAGGGAGAAAAGGACCTGTACCGATTGGCTAGACAGAAGAACCAAGCTAGTAAAGATGTGCAGCAGGTAAGGGTGATAAATGATAATGAGGGAAACGTACTCACAAGTGAGGAGAGTGTGTTGAGCAGATGGAAAGAGTACTTTGAGGGGTTGATGAATGAGAGGGAGAGAAGATTGGATGATGTGCGAACAGTGAATCATGAAGTGCAGTGGATTAGCAAGTAGGAAGTAAGGATATCTATGAAGAGGATGAAGAATGGAAAGGCTGTTGGTCCAGATGACATACCTGTGGAAGCATGGAGGTGTTTAGGTGAAATGGCAGTGGAGTTTTTAACTAGATTGTTTAATGAAATCTTGGAAAGTGAGAGGATGCCTGAGGAATGGAGAAAAAGTATTTTGGTACCGATTTTTAAGAATAAGGGTGATGTGCAGAGCTGCAGTAACTACAGAGGGATTAAACTGATCAGTCACAGCATGAAGTTATGGGAAAGAGTAGTGGAAGCTAGGTTAAGAAGGGAGGTGATGATTAATGATCAGCAGTATGGTTTCATGCCAGGGAAGAGCACTACAGATGCAATGTTTGCTCTGAGAGTGTTGATGGAGAAGTACAGAGAAGGCCAAAAGGAGTTGCATTGTGTCTTTGTGGATTTAGATAAAGCATATGACAGGGAGCCTAGAGAGGAGTTGTGGTATTATATGAGGAAGTCGGGAGTGTCAGAAAAGTATGTAAGAGTAGTACAGGATATGTACGAAGGTAGTGTGACAGCGGTGAGGTTTGCGTTGGGAGTGACGGATGCATTTAAGGTGGAGGTGGGATTAGATCAAGGATCAGCTCTGAGCCCTTTCTTATTTGCAATGGTAATGGACAGGTTGAAAGATGAGATCAGACGGGAGTCCCTGTGGACTATGATGTTTGCAGATGACATTGTGATCTGTAGTGAGAGTAGGGAACAGGTGGAGGAGACCCTGGAGATGTGGAGATATGCTCTAGATAGTAGAGGAATGAAAGTCAGCAGGACTAAGACAGAATATATATGTGTGACTGAGAGGGAGGACAGAGGAATGGTGAGGATGCAGGGAGTAGAGGTGGCGAAGGTGAATGAGTTTAAGGACTTGGGATCAACAGTTCAGAGCAATGGTGAGTGTGGAAGAGAGGTGAAGAAGAGAGTACAGGCAGGATGGAGTGGGTGGAGAGGAGTGTCAGGAGTGATTTGTGACAGACGAGTACCAGTAGGAGTGAAAGGGAAGGTCTACAAGAGGGTAGTGAGACCAGCTATGTTATACGGGTTGGAGACAGTGGCACTGACAAAAAGGCAGGAGTCAGAGCTTGACGTGGCAGTTGAAGATGTTAAGATTTGCACTGGGTGTGACGAGGATGGACAGGATTAGGAATAAGTATATTAGAGGGTCAGCCCAGGTTGGAAGGTTTGGAGACAAAGCCAGAGAGGCAAGATTATGTTGGTTTGGACATGTGCTGAGGATGGATGCAGAGTATATTGGGAAAAAGATGCTAAAGATGAAGCTGCCAGGTAACAGGAAAAAAGGAAGGTCTAAGATAAGGTTTATGGATGTGGTGAGAGAGGACATGCAGGAGGTTGGTGTGACAAGGCAAGATGCAGAGGACAGGAAGAAATGGAAACAGTTGATCTGCTGTGGCGACCCCTAACGGGAGCAGCCCAAAGAAAAAGAAGAAGATTAGAGAGTTGCCGATCCTAACTGACTTACTGTGTGTTCGAGACCTGACTTACTGTGTGTTCAAGACCTGACTTACTGTGTGTTCGAGACCTGACTTACTGTGTGTTCGAGACCTGACTTACTGTGTGTTCGAGACCTGACTTACTGTGTGTTCGAGACCTGACTTACTGTGTGTTCGAGACCTGACTTACTGTGTGTTCGAGACCTGACTTACTGTGTGTTCGAGACATGGATGCCAAGAGTCTGACTTCACCCTTTATGAGTTCTGATGTTAGTGCCAGTTGAAAGCTCAAGAGGAGAATCTTGGCATTCATTTTAAGAACACTTAATAGTAGGCTAGGATTGGTGACCCAGTCATAGTTCTTTATAGTGCATGGATTTTTATCTGCTGCATGTCCTGTTAGTTACTGTAAAAAAGAAGAGGAAAAAAGTGCAAAGTGTTTTGGGGCTTTCAAAGCCACAAAGCACTTAGCAAGTGCTGTCAGAAAGGCAGTGTATAACACTGTTCCTTATGTTTGTACTCACCTTCCATGCTCGTCAGCTATCCAGATTTTTGCTTCACTTGTTTGGTCTTTTCCTCATAAAGTCTGTTGTTTTTGGACAAATTATGACATAGATTCAAGTTTCAGATTTTACATCTTTCAAAAAATTCAGGTGGACATGCATGGACACATTATCAGAATGGACAGCAGGCAGAAACTAATCTTTTATTCTACTGCTTTCATTTGCTCGTCAGTACTGGCAGATTTTACTGCCTAGCCCAAGACCTGACATTAACAACTTTAGCAGGGGGTGCTTAACATTTGTTATGATTGGGTCTCATGGCAGTCTAGCACTTAACTGATTTGTCTTTTTCTGAATATCACAGTGTAATCAATGTGCTGATTGCATTATGATACAGTAATGCAGGGTTGAAAGGGTAAAACCTGCACATTGAAGGATTAGAAGGGTTTATCTCTGTAAAGTGAGTGAGTGAGTGAGTGAGTGAGTGAGTGAGTGAGTGAGTGAGTGAGTGAGTGAGTGAGTGAGTGAGTGAGTGTGTGTTCTTGTATGTGTGTTAGTACAGTGTTACTACTGTACATGCAAAGTGACTGGATTCAGCATCATGATCAGCAACAAAATAAAGGTAAAGTATCCATTTTCACAGCTTGGAGCTCCAAAGTTTGTTACTAATAAATCAAAAATCCGGAGTAAGATAAGAGCAAATGTTTTATATCAAAAGAATCCATATGTATGCTCATTCACTGTTTCCTAATCAAAATAGTCTGCATAAGATACATGCCAAAAGGGGCATTATACTCGATTATGGACATGATTAGTGAAGACTATAGAGGGGTTAAAAACTCCTTTGCTCTAGAAGCAATGCCTTTTCTAATCAAGTGTGCTATGTGAAAGGCCTCCCTTACTACAGTAGACACATGGTGGTCAAAGTTAAGGTCACAGTCAACTTATGATCCCAGATCCATTAGCACTTCATTGCTAAGTAGAGTATTGTCAGTTTGATTGTGTGAAGGGACATTGTTTTTACCGAAGGGAATGATGATGCATTTTTTTGCAGTCAGTTTGAGACCATAACTAAGACTTCAGTTGTTGGTCTGAGTAAGACCCTGCTTAAGTATATTGACATCATTTAGGGATTCAGTAATTGCACCCAGTTTACAGTCGTCCACAAACTTGGTCAACCACAGCCTCTTAGTTTTGGCCTCAACTACTTCTAAGAAGTATATATATATATATATATATATATATATATGAAATCAAACAGTAGGGTGCCCAGCATTGATCTTTGTGGCACCCTGCTGGTGACAGGTCTGCTGGTTGATGTGGGGGGGAATAGCTGCTGCTGTTCTCATTTCCACAGGAACAAAGCCCTTGGATAGGCTGTGATTGAACAGGGTACTTAATGGTGATGCTAGTTCATGTTTTAGTTCGTTTAGAGGTCAGCCTGGGATGCCATCTGGTCCTATAGAGACTGTGCTTTTTGTCTTAGACAAGGCTTTAATGACCTGCCCTTTGGATATATAGGGATGGGGAAGTTTACGGCAAGGTATGTGATAAGTTTAGAGGGCATAGGGGAGTGAAATTTACACCATATCTGACCTCTAGCAGGTTTGCTATCTCTGCGGGATCAGTCTTTGTGATACCGTTAGTCACTAGTTTGGCACATGCTTGGGTCCTACCTTTTTGGCTATGTACATAGCTGTAAAAGGCCTTACGAGTATCCTTGGATGTGATTGCTAGGTTTTTCTCAAAGTTGTCCTTATAGGATTTGACATGTTGTCTTATTTGCCGGTTGAGGCTGAGGAGAGTGTTTTCCATTGTTGGTGCCCCACCTTAGTTTTCTTAGACAGCAACATTTGCTTTAATTGTAAAGCTTGTTGATGCTGGATGTCCACCAGGGTGACTTGTTTTTACTTGGGGCTCTGGATTTGATTTTCTCTGGCACAGCTGAGTCTATACACTTATAGAAGTGATTGTACAGGGCTTCAATGTAGTTACAACTTCCATCGGGAAGGCTTGGAATAAATTTTTTCCTTCCCCTAAGAGGGTATAGTTTGACTTCACACTTTTTTTTGGTGTTAGTGCCAGTTCAAAAGGTGAATGATTTGTGGTCAGATTTAACAAATGAGTGTCCAATAGTCGCGGTGGTGCATCTGTTTGCCATGCTGTTGAGGACCAGATCTTGTATGTTTCTTCCTCTTGTTGGGGTTTGAACAATCTGTTGCAAGACATTTGAGTAAAGAAAGTCTAGGAACTTTTGCGCATATGAGTTAGGGCTAGAGTAGGTTTCCCAGCTGATGATGGGATAATTTAAATCACCCATGAGCAGAGTGTTTGGCAATATTTGAATTGACTCGTTTGGTCAGGTAGGCCTCATGCACATCATGATTCAAGGAGGGAGATCTATAACTAGCTATGACTTGAAAGGTGGTCTTCCCACAATAACATGAACTTGGAGTAACTCCAGACAGTTGTCCAGTCTAACTAGTCTGGAGGTGAATTTATCTCTAATATAGATTTATTTATTTAATTTATTTACCTTTTGTTTGCCGGGAAAGTCCAACTTGGAACGAAGCCAATTTTCAACAGAGGCCTGAGGAGAAACTCTCTAGAGGCATGTCTTTGTAATGTGGGAGGAAACCAGAGCACCCGGAGGAAACCCACACAAATGCAGGGAGGACATGCAGACTGCACAGAAGGCACCCCAGCCAATATTTGAACCAGAGAACCTCTTGCTGTGAGGCAACAATGCAACCGCTGCACCACTGCCCTGTCCACAGATAGAAACACTGTCTCCTTTGGCTCCCATGTTTGTCATGTGGTCTGAAGGTGTGGAAGTCATTGTAGCCTTGCAAGGTGGGGTACACTCTGAAGCCTTGAATCAGGTTTCTGTGACTGCAAAGACATCTATACTTTCTAGTGATTGATGTCCCTCCAGGGTGTGCAGTTTTTGGTTTGAGCTCCTAGTATTTAGAAGCATAACCCGTATTTTGTTATGAGTGGCAATTTTCATGTCAGCACTTTTCTTTTTGAAACCTTGCCTAAAAAAGGCACTATGGAGAGGCAAGAGCCTTTGCCAGCAGCCGAGAGCCTCATGGTGCCAGGTGCAAACCGTCTCTGGCACAGCAGGGATGTTTGTTGACCATGTCATCTTTGTCTGACAGAAACTGCATCCCCTTTGAATGAAACCAAAGACTAAGCCAATTATTGAACTCATTGTAGGTGAGGGTAATATGCTGCTCTGGGATAGGGACATACCTGCTTCGGACACATACTGAAAGAGCTCAGTCATGTCTCTCTTCATATACTTTACACCATCATAGCATTCTTCTTGTAAATTTGACTTTCATGTCATTAATAATTATAGTTACTCTAAGTTTTGTTGGTTACATGCTTTTCATTGGTACAAGTGGTAACAAGGAAATAGTTCCCTATCCGCTAGGTAAATAGTGGTGTTAGATTTGTTTTATATGCATTCAAATTCCGGTTGAAGGAGATGAGATCAGAATAGGGGAGATGTTGCTATATCTTAAATGAGCTGACACTCAGTAAATGCAGTTTTAATTATCTGCTTAGCTTTTCATAAATATTTAGGCTACTAAGCTGCCATTTCCTTTTAGATACTGCAAGCTTCACACCAATCCAGCCACTGGGGATGCACAAGCCAGTGCATTTCTTTGTGCTGGTCCCAAGCCCAGATAAATGGGGAGGGTTGTGTCAGGAAGGGCATCCGGCGTAAAACCTTTGCCAAATTACTTATGCAGAGAACATTTCATATTTCCATACTGGATCGGTCGAGGCCCGGGTTAACAACGACCTCCAACAGTACTGTTAGCCAGCAGGGTGCTGGCGGAAATTGGACTACTGCTGGCCAAAGGAGAAGAGGAGGGGGAAGGCATGCCTGAAGGCATGAAGAGAGGAGGAAGGTTAGGAGTGTAGTAGTGAGGGTAGGAACTTTGAATGTTGGCAGTATGACTGGTATAGGGAGAGAGCTAGCTGATATGATGGAGAGAAGGAAGGTTGATATATTGTGAGTGCAAGAAACCAGATGGGAGGGAAGTAAGGCCAGGTGTATAGGAGATGGGTTCAAATTGTTCTATCATGGTGTGGATGACAAGAGAAATGGAGTAGGGGTTATCCTAAAGGAACAGTATGCCAAGAGTGTTTTGGAGGTGAAGAGAGTGTCTGATAGAGTGATGTTTATGAAGCTTGAAATTGATGGTGTAATGATGAATGTTGTTAGTGCATATGCTCCACAAGTTGGGTGTGCAATGGATGAGAAAGAAAAATTTTGGAGTGAGTTGGATGAAGTGGTGCTGAGTGTACCCAAGGGTGAGAGACTAGTGATTGGAGTGGACTTCAATAGGCATGCTGGTGAAGTGAACAGAGTGGATGAGGAAGTGATGGGTAGGTATGGTGTTAAGGAGAGGAATGCAGAAGATCAGATGATTGTGGATTTTGTGAAAAGTATGGACATGGCTGTGGTGAGTACATATTTTAAGAAGAGGGAGGAGCATAGGGTGACGTACAAGAGTGGAGGAAGATGCACACGGGTGGATTATATCCTATGTAGGAGGGCCAGTCTGAAGGAGATTGGAGACTGCAAAGTGGTGACAGAGGAAAGTGTAGTTAAGCAGCATAGAATGGTGGTCTGTAGGATGACATTGGTGATCAAGAAGAGGAGGAGGAGGAGTGTGAAAGCAGTGCCAAGGATTAAATGGTGGAAGTTAAAAAAGGGTGATTGTGAAGTGGAGTTTAGGGAAGAGTTAAGACAGGCACTGGGAGGCAGTGGAGAGTTACCGAATAGCTGGGTAACTACAGCAGAGCTAGTAAGGGAGACTGCTAGAAAGGTGCTTGGTGTGACATCTGGACAGAGGAAGGAGGACAAGGAGACCTGGTAGTGGAATGAGGAAGTACAGGAGAGTATACAGAAGAAGAGGCTGGTGAAGAAGAAGTGGGATTGTCAAAGAGATGAAGAAAGTAGACATGAGTATAAGGAGATGAGGCGCATGGCAAAGAGAGAGGTGGCGAAGGCTAAGGATAAGGCATATAGAGAGTTGTATGAAAGATTGGACACTAAAGAGGGAGGACCTGTACCAATTGGCTAGACAGAGGGACAGAGCTGGGAAAGATGTGCAGCAGGTAAGGGTGATAAAGGACAGTGAGGGAAACGTACTCACAAGTGAGGAGAGTGTGTTGAGTAGATGGAAAGAGTACTTTGAAGGGCTGATGAATGAAGAGAATGAGAGGGAGAGAAGGTTGGATGATGTGCGGATAGTGAATCATGAAGTGCAGTGGATTAGCAAGGAGGAAGTAAGGATAGCTATGAAGAGGATGCCGAATGGAAAGGCTGTTGGCCCAGATGACATACCAGTGGAAGCATGGAGGTGCTTAGGAGAAATGGTAGTGGAATTTTTAACCAGATAGTTTAATGAAATTTTGGAAAGTCAGAGGATGCCTAAGGAGTGGAGAAAAGTGTTTTGCTACCTATCTTTAAGAATAAGGGTGATGTGCAGAGCTGCAGTAACTACAGAGGGATAAAATTGATCAGTCACAGCTTGAAGTTATGGGAAAGAGTAGTGGAAGCTAGGTTAAGAAGGGAGGTGATGATTAGTGATCAACAGTATGGTTTCATGCCAGGAAAGAGCACTACAGATGCATTGTTTGCTCTGAGAGTGTTGTTGGAGAAATACAGAGAAGGTCAGAAGGAGTTGCATTGTGTCTTTGTGGACTTAGAGAAAGCATATGACAGGGTGCCTAGAGAGGAGTTGTAGTATAGTATGAGGAAGTCGGGAGTGGCAGAGAAGTATGTAAGAGTGGTACAGGATATGTACGAGGGTAGTGTGACATTGGTGAGGACAGATACATTTAAGGTGGAGGTGGGATTACATCAAGGATCAGCTCTGAGCCCTTTCTTGTTTGCAGTGGTGATGGACAGGTTGACAGTTGAGATCAGATAGGAGGCCCTGTGGACTATGATGTTTGCAGATGACATTGTGATATGTAGTGAGAGTAGGGACCAGGTTGAGGAAACCCTGGAGAGGTGGAGATATGCTTTAGAGAGGAGAGGAATGAAGGTCAGCAGGGCTAAAACAGAATATATGTGTGTAAATGAGAGGGAGGGTAGAGGAATGGCGAGGATGCAGGGAGTAGAGTTGGTAAAGGTGGATGAGTTTAAGTACTTGCAATCAACAGTTCAGAGTAATGGTGAGTGTGGAAGAGAGGTGAAGAAGAGAGTACAGGCAGGGTGGAATGGGTGAAGAAGAGTGTCAGGAGTGATTTGTGACAGATGAGTACCAGTAAGAGTGAAAAGGAAGGTCTACAAGAGGGAAGTGAGTCCAGCTATGTTATATGGGTTGGAGACGGTGGCATTGACAAAAAGACAGGAGTCAGAGCTGGATGTGGTAGAGTTAAAGATGTTAAGATTTGCACTGGGTGTGATTAGGATGGACAGGATTAGGAATCAGTATATTAGAGGGTCAGCTCAGGTTAGACAGTTTGGAGACAAAGCCAGAGAGGCGAGATTGCATTGGTTTGGATATGTGCTGAGGAGGGATGCTGGGTATATTGGGAAATGGATGCTAAGGATGGAGCTGCCAGGTAAGAAGAAAAGAGGAAGGCCTAAGATAAGGTTTATGGATGTGGTGAGGGAGGATATACAGGTGGTTGGTGTGAAAGAGCATGATGCAGAGGACAGGAAGAAATCGAAACAGATGATCCACTGTGGCGACCCCTAACGGGAACAGCTGAAAGAAGAAGAGGAAGAAGCATCAAGCCAGCAATACTACATTATGATCCAGCTTCTGTGGTCAAATGCTTTTCCTGTAGTAATATATACAGCAAATATCTTTCATCCCAACAGTAACAGATTCCAGTTTGTTATTTGTCTCACATAATTAAACTATTTATATTGTCAGTTGCACACATAATGAGGTTCTTATGCTAACGATTTTCTTTTTCTAATTTATGTAAATCTCATATCACACACACACGCACACACATTTCTTTGTCTGCCAGTTATGGCATTTTATGACTTTCTTCTGTCATTCCTCTTT
Source organism: Protopterus annectens (assembly GCF_019279795.1). Taxonomy (NCBI): domain Eukaryota; kingdom Metazoa; phylum Chordata; order Ceratodontiformes; family Protopteridae; genus Protopterus; species Protopterus annectens. The sequence continues at coordinate 552,716,582 of NC_056749.1, read as the reverse complement.
AGACTTCAGATAATTATTTTTATAATTCTAACTTTAGTATATTTCTTGCAGCAGCTCTCAGAACTGTCAGTTAGGAGGAGCCCTGATGCTAGTGTTCACAATGCAAGTTCAAGTACTGTGGCAAGGTTTTGTATGAATTGCTTGGCAGTATTTCAAGGGAAGACTATTGATCATAGGTGTGAGTGTGTGTGTGTGTGTGGTATATTATGACAACTGCGGCAGGGTTAGCCACCCAGAGGTGTAAACACTGGCTCTAAATGATGGTCACTGTTGATGTGAAGTCCTGTCCCCATGTGCAAATATGGGAAAAAGAGGATTATGGATGTTGGAAGGACTATAAAATGACTCCCGTACTACGAGTGACTCCTGATTAAAGCTGGAGGAATTCACACTTCCAAAATGAATCCATCTGAAGGATGCATGGTACAGTAGAAGGCAGCAGGTAGAATGATTTTTTTTTTTGTTAAATTGCATCTTTATGATCCACATAACAGACAAAATGTGAGTTGTACAAATGCCCTCAACCAAATTTACAAGGGGGTGGAGCATTATGGAGATCAATGTCAGTCATATTAGGCCACAAACTGGCAATCAGCTTTTCCCATTATGCTGATTAGAATGGAATTTGTGCTTATCAATATGGTATTTTTAGCACTGCAGAAATGTGAGACCCCTTGAGTCAATTTGTAGTGCTACTTCAGGTGGAGCACAGGAAAGGATTTCTCACTTGTGAACCAAGGAAAGCTCAATGTCCTGAAGGAGATGGCCATGAGTGCTTTAAAAATATGTGCGGTTTAACAAATTCCTTTTAGCTCAGACTATTTTTCAGGACCCACTTTTCTTGGAAACATTTCAGTAAGCTGTATGAAGCATACTTAGCAGATATACGAGTTCATATTTTCAGCGTCCTTTTTAAGCATGCAGGAATATTGTACATATGTGAGCATTCCATCTGTATGTCCCCAATTTGTGTTGGCAAAGATATGAACTTTTATTCATAATAAATGTCTTTCCATTTTCTAAGTAGATTTGAAAAAATATCAAATCCAGTATAGGGCCTGCAGTTCTTACACACTCACAGGCATTTCCTCAGCTATCACTTCCACTACTACCACTATGAAGTTTTCAGTTTAGCTGTTTTTCTCACAAATCTGAGATGCACATATCATTTTAAGTAACTTAGATTAACACCATTAGCAAAACCTGAGGATTAATATATGTACTTTTGGAGTCAGGCTGTCCATATTCCCTATTACTACAAAAGAGTATATTCAAGTAGTCATGATGTCTACATGCCCTGAGCAACTCAAGGTCTTTTGGATGCTCATCATCTTGGGAACTATAGCCTGAATCAAGAGTTGGTGCAAGTTAATTTGGGACTTTACTGGGTTGCCCCAAGAGACCAAGAATCATGATGGCGCCACAATGGGACTGATATCACAGGAGGCTCTACGTATCCCAGATTTGAATATGTACCTCTAGGTAGATACCCTTCAGGGGAAGATATTGAACATTCATAACAAATGCCTTGGAAAGATACTGTACTTTAATAGAATATTTATCTGGACTTTTCATGGCCTGTCTAACCTTTCACAGTTTTGGTGTTCAAGGAGAACAAAAGGGGCAGAGCCATTCAAAAATGACGTGTGTATACCTTAAAGATACAAACAGCAAGATAGCATTCATTATTGTAAAGAATGCAACATGTCCTCTATTGCTTCATGCTTGCACATGAAACTTTACAGCACTCCATTCCAGACTGAGGTAGGATTTGCAAAGAATGAGCAAGGAAGAGGCTTTGTCTCTGGTATCAATTCTTTCCAGATAAAAGAAAAAAAAAATATTCGGGAGTATGAAGGAGGAATGTCAGTCCACTTGGTGAGATTCCATAGGTGCCTACAGATATGACAGTTTGAACAAAGTCTGTAAAACACCTTCTGTTGCTTCTAGAAAAGGCTTTATGCAAGATTCTATCTCCAAACCGAGGTCTGTTGCTAATGGTGGAATAGTGACTAGGGACCCACTTGAAAAGAACCCAATAATATTATGGTGACAGAAGCATCTAGTTTTGCCTGCAGTAATTTACTTGCAAGCTGCTGCAGTAGTATTGTTGAATTTCATCATAAATCTATAATGTAAGGGATGCAAGGAAGAAGAGCTGGGAAACTAGCCTTCTATTTTCTAGTCAAGTTAATACATAACAGTTTGGGGAGATCAAGAAAAATGTGCAATTACTACTGATGACAGACAAAAAGCAACTTGTGAATTGGTGTTCTGTGGACCTTCAGACCTGTACAGGTTCCCACTTCCCAGGAAGTATGAGCTCAAATTGTTTCTGAACAAAAGTCAAAGGTATCCAATGCTTATGGATATCTTAAGCCCTGATCTACCTAGATGAATAAAAGAAGAGGTGCCTGAAGGAAATACGAGGTAGGGTGCACTGGATTCTGTAAGGGTTTCAACACTGATCCCAGCATAGGCTGGCTAAAATGTAATATATATTAAAAGGCAAGATAAATAGGATGAGGCATATAAGGGGTGGTCTGAGCAGCCTGGATGACCAGTAGTTCACTAAAGTCAGCTAAGATCTAGCTATAAGTCAAAATTTGTCAAAACTTCAAGTGATTCAAGGAGAATACAACCAGCATAAGTTTTGGGCTACAATTCATGGCCTAAGTCCAAAGATTCTAATAACAAAGCATCTGAATGAGTGATAATGAGTGACCTAAATGATACTGGTCATATATTTATAATGATTACTGGTGAGCACCTACCCGAGGCTCGTGATCATCTTCCCGTTTCACTTGTTATCCCTGCCAGACCTTTCCCATTCATTAGTTATAATTTAATAAAAATGCATTTAAAAAGCAATTTTAAGTAACTTATTTTACTTGCCTGAAACAGCAGTGGTCTACCTTATGGAAGATTAACCTTTTTAACTGCTCTGCAATAAACTGGATTTCTAAAATGATTCTAAATAGTTTCATTATTTGCAATATGCAAAATTCACAGTGCTGTTGTATTTAACAACATAGAACATAGGAGGAACATAGGAACATTGAATCCCCCCATGGTGAAACACATGAAGCATTTGGGGATGGGGAACCAGCTCTGCGTAGGTCAGAGCGTATACGTCAGCAAGGACAGCAACCCCCTAACAATTGCCACCCTTTAGATCGAGCCCCTCCAGTACAGAGAGGGGGAGGGGGGTTTACTCGGGGTTGGAAGAGAAACCAGAGGCAGAATTGGTAAAAAACAACGAGTATGTTGTTACAACTCTGGGACAATATACTTTACACACCGATAACAACTATCACATTTACAATTACAGTGATTTTGCCATTTCAGATCATTGTTTTCAGTTGTTTACCAAGGGGTTTAAATTTGTCCCTAAAAAACATAGTAATTTAATTCATGCAATTTTAGACCTTAAGCTTTTTATTCGTAAATTAAACTTGGAACACCTGTTGGGTAATTCAAATGGTACTCCTGGTTTCTTTTTGAAAAAATCTAGCACCTTTAACCCCCCACTTCACCCACAGCTCAAAAACCTGGAGAAAAGGATTGAGGGCAGGTTTAGGAAGGAGTTGGGATTGGACCATTTGGTGGCCAATTTAACATTTCAAGAAAGACAACTCCTTGAACAGCTTAGTGGTGATCCCACCCTAAGGGTCATGGAACCGGGCAAGGGTGGGGGGACGGTCATAATGGACTGTCTTGTCTATCAGGGCAAGATGTATGATATTTTACATGATCATCAAAAATACACCTCTGCCTCTTTGAATGAAATCAATGTGTCCTACCACAAGATAGACCTAGTTATCCAGGACTTGCTAGATCAGGAAGTCATTGATTTTCAAACTTATACCTTTCTTTCAAATTCGGAACCCAGGATACCATCTATTTTCGGGATACCCAAGGTGCACAAAAATCCCCTTGATTCACCACTAAGACCCATAGTAGCAGCACAGGGTTCGAAGACCCACTCCATATCCAAATTCCTGGACTGGAGATTGAAGGAGTTATGGGGTAGAGAGGAATACATTCTCAAAGATTCCTGGGCCTTTTTGCGTGGCGTCACCCCACATTTACTTGAACCCAACATGGTATTTTTAACCATTGACGTGGTGGACCTTTTCTCAGTTATTCCCCACGAATTGGGTCTTGAATGGTTAGAAGAAGCCCTTTGGGAATGTCCGCAGATTACCAATAATGATGTGCATGCTATCACCGAGTTGTTGGGTCTTGTTTTAAAGAACAACTTTGTGTTCTTTTTGGGTGAATATTTCCATCAAGTGACAGGTGTTTCTATGGGGGCGAATTGTGCACCCACTTATGCTGACATTGTTATGTACATATGGGAAAAGAAATATATTTTGGATAGCCCCTTTTCTAAATTTTGGAACTTTTACTGTAGATTCCTTGATGATATTTGTATTTTTTGGACTGGACCCGTGGATGACATTGGGAAATTTATCGAGTACATACACACTACTACTACCTTTTTAAAGTTTACACACCATATTTCCCAACACAGTGTTAATTATCTTGATGTGACACTTACCATGGGTGACCATGGGTTAAAATCTAACATCTATCGTAAACCCACATTTTCCAATGGATATCTACATTATCAGAGTTCCCATCCTAACTTTCAAAAAAGGGGGATTCTAAAGGGGCAATACGTCCGTATTTCCCGGATGACTTCTCTTGATGAGGACTATCACAAGGAATGTGATATATTGCAACATCTATTTTTGGAAAGGGGTTACCCTGCATCATTGATTAAGGCTGTGCAGGAGGAGGTAACCTTGGCAAGGTCATCCAGATTTGCTCCCATACTAGGTACAATTGGTGTCAGTTCTGAACATGGTCCCAAATGTAATATGATAGACCAGTATGTTGGTAATTTTACATTCATTACAGAGTTTAGTGGAAATGCCTCTCATGTAAGAAACATTGTTGAAAATGAATGGGGCATGTTTAGGGATTTGACCGATTTAGACACCTTTAAGGACAGAGACATTAAAACTGTATTTAGGAGGGGTATGAACATCAAAAGAACCTTGGAACAACAAGATGTTTCTATTCAACATCTTAGAACCAACACAGGTACTTTCAAGTGTGGCCATTGTTCTTCCTGCAAGTATATTTTGCAAGCCAGTCATGTTTACTTGGAAAGTAGAAGTAGGGACATCAAGGCAAGGGGTCATCACAATTGCAAGTCAGGTGGACTAGTTTACTTGGCAACATGTCAGAAATGTCCGGCGTTTTACGTTGGAAAAACCGAAAGGTTACTTTCCAGGCGCATATACGAACATATTTATGACATCTCCAAGTGTAAGAACACCAGTGCCTTATATAAACACACTACCTCATGTGAAAATGCAAAATTTTTGTTCTTTGTCCTAGAGGTAGTTCAAAAGGACATTAGGGGGGGTCCATGGGAGGCACGATTGGCCCACAAGGAAACATATTGGCAGATTTTGTTGGAAGCCAACAAATCCCCTGGTTTAAATGAATCCATCTCAATAGTGCCTTACTTGAAAATCAAGGCGCAGCATATTAAATAAAACATGACAAAAGAGTTTACATTCAATACATATATATTTTTTGTATATATTTTTTGCACATTCAGTAATGTATTAGTTTATGTGAAATTGCTCCCTGGTTTTTATTAAGTTGTGTAATTATGATGAACGCAGTTTAGTATGCAATGTTGATATTTTATATATTTATATAGTTGGTGTATACACATTTTTTAAAAAAAGTTTTCTAAAATCATGTTTTTTAGACCAATTTATTTATAATGGATTAATTAGCTAATTAATTAATCTATTTGGGGAAGATATTTAAACTGAGTGGAACCGGAAATTGTTTTATCTGATGAAGTCTTCCTGAGAGACGAAAACGTGTGTGGTGCTTATTGCTGGAGTCTTTTACACGTTAATAAACTGTTCGTGATTTATTCGTGCCTGATTGTGAGCCTTTTTGCCCTGATAGCTACTGGACCGGTGTGTCTGCTTTCTCTTTGTGGGGTTCGTTTATTGCAGCATTTGTTTCGGTATTGTGTATTTAACAACCCATTAACATTAAGTGGCAAATATGAATGCATATAAAAATATCAGTTATCAAAAATACATATAAAACATAGGAATATATTTATACAAAGAACTGTTTTGTTCCAGAAACTTTTCTGATGCATGAACTATTCTAAAACATTCTTTGTAGTAAGTCAAGGCTTTTATCTCATTTCTTAAAGTGACCTCTAAACTCTCCCGAAATTACATATATCATTGCCTCAGCAAACAGAGGCAGTTTTTGCAAAGAATCCATTAACAGCATATTGAAATGTTGCAATAAATATAACACAAAACTATTATTTTAAAGATACTGATCAGGCCTTTTAATTCCCCTGGTATCTCAGCTCCAGCCACTGGTTGAGAGGGGAGGGGGAGTTTATTACCATCCGCATTATATCCATTCATGCTAAAAAAAATGTAATATTCTTTTCAAAGCAAAGCAAGTCTAATCAATCAAACAAGGAACAGGACCATGCAGTGTATGTTAAGTCTGCCCTTTTGTTGGGCATGAAGCTAATGTGAAATTAATACAGAAGGTCCTTTGTACTTGTCTGTAAGAGTAATATATCCAATTAAGTGTAAACATGGAACATTTACATTGGAAAAAATAGCAGGCCAAGGAAATGGTCACATTTAAGAATATATAATGGCTGTCTGAAGTATTTTTATTGAAAATCCAGTGGTTATGTACTTTCCTTCATTTCACATAGATGACCTAATATATATAAGATTTATGCTGTTAGTAATGACTAATTTATCCTGCTGTTGTAGTGGCATTAAGAATGTATTACAAAGAAAGGCACTTAAGTGTATTTTGAAATGTCATAATTTGTTTTCAGAATGGTTAGATCAGGAATTGGATGGGATATATTTAATAGAAACAATTTAATAAAAGCTTTAGTAATGTAAGTTGTCGGAAATCTATAAACGTAAGGCATCCAAAATTTGTTGCATTTTCACGGCTGATAAGGCCATTTTCTATGTAAACTTGGAACAGGTTAATAGTAAGTTGGCCCTATATTTTTGTAATGTATATCACATTTCTAGTAATAAATGCTGCTATGGAGGGACTGGTTTATTCTTTATAATGCTGAGCTTTTGAAATAAATGCTTTTTTTTATTTAACCCTTATTGGTATTTACACAGTGATTCTTTTAAATCACTTTACTGATAGTAAGTCAACCCTTCTGTCCTTAATGTTTTCTCACTCTTTTGAACAATGCCTTGACTGTGCACTCTGGTAAACCTCAAAATGGGAAAAAAATGCCTAAATATATGGATTTAGAGCAGGAATTTAAAATGTCTGTGAACTTGTTGGTGTCACTGGGGATTATAACAGCTACAGTTCACCAGTAGGAAATACTGTTATTATGTGTTATTATAACATGAATATTTATTTACCACTGAGTTTAGCTGTAGCACTTTTTAGACAATGATCAAACCATACAGCTGTAAAAGCTGCATCAGATTTGGATTTGTGATACTATTGTCACACATGCATGTTTGTTGTGTTTGTTTAGTTCAACATAAATTGTACCTCTGCCCACTTATAAACTGCTAGAGCTATAGGTGACTGTATAGGATGTTTGTCCTTTGACTGCAATATGTTCCTGTAACCTATACAGATTCAGTATTGCATTTATCCTTTGGTAATTTACATACTGTCAGTATACCATATAGCACTTTTAACTTTTTTTGCACAAAAATGCACAAGGAATTGTCATATGTAAATATTTAAGTGCCTGTGATCTGGGGAGAAGTCATCATAGTTTTTGCCCATTCATAACGGAAGAAGTTTTAAACTGTGCCCATTAAATAATGTGTGTAACAGATTTTGACATTAAGGACATGTCATTTTTGCACCAGATGATATAATCTGCATTAAATCTGCATTTTTTTCTAATAATTCTTATTGTTCCAAAACTTTAGTTTTCATTACACATCATACACGCTTACATCACTGTAGCACTGTGTTATGCCTTAATCATTAAACATCATCAAGTCACATAATTAAATCTTTGGAGATTGCAAACCCTTTCCTATTTCCCACCATATTTGAAATTATATTTATTACCCTTCTGGCAACCTGGAAACATTTACAACTCCTCCTATTTAATGTTCTCATATGCTGCACATTCAGTCATTTTTACTATTTTATTTTTTCTTTCTTTTTAAAATACCATCCCATATATCTTTCTCCTCCTCATCTTTTCATCCAGCTGCCATCTCTCTGCAATTTTGTCAATTGCTACATTGCTACAGGATCCCAACCAGATTTCTCTTATCAACACCCTAAAATGCCATCTTCCCCATATTTCACCATAAACATTTTCTAGCCCTTTGGCAATGCTCCTTAACACTTGCTTCTGACAATAAAATCATCACTTCCTCTAATTAATCCCACTCATCTCCCCTACTTTTCAACTTGTAGAGGTGAAGACTCTGAGGTATTCTCTCTTTTTCTGATATATTTCTTGCTATACCTCATATGCCACCTTCCTCCACTACTACTTTATTTTACTGCCACATTTGCAACTTATCCACTTTGTCCTGCACAAATCTCAAACATTTATCAAAAAGCCAGAACTCTTCATTTCTTACCTTCACCAAAGTTTGTACAACCTATGATGAACTCTACAATGTACATCTCACCCCTAGCTCCAGAACCTCTTCTTTCCTTGCTAATCTCTGACCATAATCTGCTATCATGCCATCTCATTCTGAGTCACTCTTCTACCATTTCTTCTGCATTATTCCAAAAGCTCTCTCCTAATGGCAATATATATATATATATATATATATATATATATATATATATATATATATATATATATATATGTATATGTATATATATATATATATATATATATATATATATATATATATTGATAGATATATACATATATATAATCAGTGTGTATATATGTGTGTATGTATGTATATATATATATATATATATATATATATATATATATATATATATATATATATAGATATGTAAGTTGATCTGGTTCAACTACAAAAGACTGACTTGCAAACCACCAACAAAAAAAATCATTGATTAGCACAAGTAACAAATAAAACAAACTGCTAAAAAACAAACAGCTGGAAAGTTGTTATGGATATGCCACACAGTTTATTATAAATATAATTAAAAAAAATAAATTCAATAAGCAATTTAATCTCTCCTAAATAGTATGAGACTTCATCAGATAAATTACTTCAGAGAAACCCTCCTTAAATAGGAACAAATCACATGGTACTATTCCATAATTAATCCAATAAAATAATTAACAGCATCTTAAAATCATTTAAAGAAATAGTAATAAAAGAATGAGAATATGGTTAACCATATAAAAAATAAATATATAATGAGAAAATCCCACCTTTTAAAATCAAATAAGCAAATAGAAATTCTCAAACATCATAAAATATTACCTAACTTGAGCTTTTAGTTTGAGCAACCAACCAGTGAATGCCAGCTCACATAAGACTAGCTATACTTTGTTTGTATCTTTCGGCTTTTCCCAGTTAGGGGTCGCCACAGCGGTACTCCAGTATGCTAATGATTGGTAGTGGATTTTTACGTACCGTGTTACCAGCCCTGATGCACAATCTTCAATGAAGGCACGCCCCATTCACGTATGCCTCCAAACAGAAGACGCTCTAGCTGACAATCAAATGGGACAATGTCTTGCTATGAGGCGACAACGCTACCGCAGCACCAATGCTTCATTAAAATGTAAAATCCAAAATAATTCTCACCTTTCGTAATGTAAAGCCCAAGTCCCACCTCTAATATTTTGCTCCACTTTTGCAATAATAATAAATTAAAAAATGTGTTCTGGAAAATCGATAATACGCTTAAATAATGCATTTGTCATTTTTTTTTTGTTTTGAATTTCATAAGAGTGTTCATACATCCTATCTGTAAGTCTCCTTTCAGTTTTCCTGATATAGTATGCAGAGCATAATTGACAAAGGGCTCTGTAAATAATGCTGGTAGTATTACAGTTATATCTACCATTAATTATAAAACGATGGCCATTAATTTCAAACACATCACTCACATAAATAACTTTACAGAGGGTACAACAACATTTTCTCATGCAGACATGCATTTTACAACTTTCCCTTATAATATATTCCAACAAACTTTTAAAACTGTGCCCTCTCCTATCAGTAATAGTATGCCCCCCTCCACTTTATTTTTAATAAAACAGTCATCCTTAATAATGCTCCATTTTTTTGAAAATTATGTTTTATCAAATTGCTGTCTACGGTATATGTAGTAATAAAAGAAAGCTTAAACTTCTCCCTTTCCATATTAACCTCTGTGGACAAATCAACTTGAGACATATTAGAAGCTAAGAGGGGAAGGAGGGGTAAAAATAATTACTACATCTCTTAATGACCACTTTGTCCATAAGGTTATCGACAAAGGCTGTCAGATAGTCTCTCCTAAAAACATAGTCCTTAACAGCTCACATTCTGTGAAAAAATCTTCAAAAAGTGATGTCATCTTAGGAACTTAATAAGAAAATTTTAGAAAGTCAGTAGTACCATTAAGATAATCCAGAAATTCAGCTATCGGTCTTTTGTCTTCTCTCCACATGATAAAAATAAGGTTCAGGTGTCTCACATATAATTCAGAAGTTTTAAACATCTCATGATTAAATAAATACCTGTCTTCCCATTCAGGCATAACTATGTTTGCAAACAAAGAGACACATGCTGTTTCCATAGCAATTCCTTTAACTTGTAAAAATAATTGATTTTCAAATAAAATGTAATTGTTCTTAAGAATGATTTCTAAAATTTCCTCGTAAAGATTCATTCTATCATGTTGTATCCCCTTCTTAAAAGGATAATCAGTAAACCACAATAAACCTATATTGTGTGGGATTACTGAATAAAAGTCTAACATCTACTGTAAGAAAAACAAAATTATCACAATGTTTCAAATGGCTATATTTTTTTCAAAAAGTCCCCATTTGTCACCACAAATATGTCGTTCATCAAAAACATAAAGTTTCAATTGTGAGTCCAGGAATTTGGCTAGCAGTGCTGTAAATATAATGCCATTGCATCAACAGTTGGGCACATGGGCAGATCATGTAAATCCTTATTGGATTTTAGGTAGGCCAAAGATAATAGGATTAGCCAGACTAAAAGTTATATTCATCCATAGAAATACATTCATCAAGTAACATTTCACTTAACTGTGCTCTAATCTTACTATAAGCTATGTTCAGATCATTTCTGGAAACTTAATTGTATGTATCATCAAACAAAAGTGCATAAATCCTATTAATATAGTAAGATTCAGATAATAATAATTTTCCACTAGTCCACTATTGGGAGGGAGGTGCTATTAATATTGTAATTTGCCAGGATATTTGAGTTCCCTAAGGGTATTTTTAGGCACTTCTTCACATTTAGTTTGAAGCCATGGCTCTGCTACTAATCATTAGTCTGCATCAGTCCTTTCTGCAGGATATCAATATCATTTGGGGAGTCGATGATTGCCCCCAAATTGTAGTCAATAGCAAAACTGGTCAGCCAGTGGTCATCTACATTTGCCTCGATATCTGAGAATTATATCACAAACAGGTGGGTGTCCAGCACTGAGCTCTGTGGTACTCAACTAGTGACTGACTCTTGCTGGATGCAGATCCCCCCACTCTAACAACATGTCCTATCATAGGTTCATACACTAGTGGCCCTTAAGTCCTTACAAGCCTAGCCATGTTAATCCCAACTTCCCTCAATTGTCTTTGTTTAGATGGATGTCATTCGCAGAGCGAGTCTATTATCAACACTGACTATCCCTGTCCATGAGGGACATGGGTGCCAACCCAGTGCTGAATTTGGAGTCTTCCATCCATTTCTCTAGGTTACACTTGAACAGGGTCAGTGAGGAGCTCTGCTTCATGTGAATTGGATGTTTATTCCAGAGTAGCAGCAATCGCTGGGAGATGTATCTCTCTCACCAGCATGTTCTGTTAATGTCACAGACTAGGTTAAGATCCATAGATGAGTCACTCTTGTGCTATTTGACTCACAGATGTGCAGCATTTCCATCAGCACAGGATTAGAGACTGCCCTGTTGGCCAGGCACAATGTACCTCTGAGCAGCCTATACCATATTGAGTAGTGATAGAGCTTTCAAACTATCCAGGCAAGTTGTTGCTTAGAGGCCCTGTATTTTCTTGGTGAGAAACCTCTGTGGTCTCTTCAGGTGCTACAGGTGTTTGGTGAGGTACATGCAGAAGGGAGCTTTGTACTCTATTAATGGTCTGATGAGGGTCAAGTACAGTAGAGTTATAATATCCTTAGACCTGGATGTGATGCCTTTACTTATGAAATGCGCAACATAGAAGGCTTTCCTTCCTACTGTGAAAACTTGGTGGTCAAAGTTCAGATTGCAATCTACTTGAGTTCCCACATCTTGCACCACTGGGTTTGAACTTGGGGGGGGGGGTGCTGTCAATATTCTAATTAGCAGGGAATTCTGCTTTGCCAAATGGGTTTATAATGTACTTTTTTGTGTTTAGTTTTAGACCATGGCTTTGGCACCAGTCATTTGTCTGTGTTAGCCCTTCCTGTAATATGTTAACATCATTGGGGACTCAATTTGCAATCATCAATGAACTTGGTAAGCCAAAGGCCATCTACTTTACCCTGGACTTCTGAAAAATAGATTACAAACCGTAAAGGGCCCAGCACAGATCCTTGTGTTATGCCACCTGTGATGGGTCTAGTGGTGCCGGTGGAGTCACCAACTTTACAGTATGTGTGTGTTCTGTTAGTGAGCCAGTTGCCAACCCATCTAGTGATGTAAGGATTAATCCCCAACTGGGAAAGTTTCTCAATGATAGCTGAGTGGGGGATTGTGTCAAAAGCCTTCACTATATCAGGACAGGCAGTATGTGCTGTCTTACCTTCATCCAGGGCTTTTGTGACTTTCTTGAAAAAAGTCTACTAGGTTTAATAAGCATGATCTACCCTTAACAAAGCCAACCTGGGTTGGAGCTAGAGTTTGAAGGTCAGCTATGTGCTTGTTGATAAGGTCCACAATGATTGTTTCCATGGCTTTGCAGAGGGGGCTGGTTAGACTTGTGGATTTATAGTTCCCAAGGTCTGTTGATAGCCCCTCTTTGTGCAAGGGGATTACTGTTGATGTTCTCCACTCTGCTAGAACAAATCCAATTCTCAGGCTATGGCTAAAAAGAACACCAAGTTGGCCAATTAGGTCCTGTTTTAGATTGCTTAAATAGAAACCTGGGATGTTATCTGTTTCCACTGAGGCCACGTTTTTGGCCTTGGAGAGAGTAAGAATAATGTTAAAAAATAGCTGGACAGTTGTCACTGATAGATGTAAAGTGGATGGTGATATTACAGATTAGTAAGGAATGATGAGTGATTACTAGAGCAAGTAATAAATGGTTGTTTACTTTGAGGTTGAGACAGGTGCAGTTGTACAAGTTGTTCCAGGTTTAAGCAATTTAAAAAATAATTGATATTGTTGTGGATGGCACTAAGCAGGTTCACAGTAAAGTCAATGAGTAATATGTAGTCATCATTTTTGTTGGGTGAAGAGTATGCTTTGTATAACATTTATTTTATTTGTTTCTGTGGGTGATGGATGGAGGAAATAGACTACTGCAAGGTTATGTGCTTTACTGTCAGTGAGTTGGCTGAATAGAGGCTAGTTTGGGTGAGAAAGCAACTGAAAGCAATTGTTATGTACTTCAGAGGATATGCTCTGTGTATGACTATTGCGCATTGCGCTTTTCACAATCTGCATATACTGACATCTGTGCATTGCAGTGTTCATCGTTTGTGCACACTATCAATTATACATTACACTGCCTATAATTTGTACATACTGACCACATTTTTACACTGCTTATTCTCACCATTGTGTAATGCACAGCTTAAAATAAAATACTGCAGCTGTTGTGCTCTGCTGAAGTGTACACACTGTGGTGTTTTGCAGATACTATAATTTGAACACAAGTACTGCTGTGTAATGCAGTGGTTATAGTCTGTGCACTCCACTATGATTTCTACAGACTGACAGTTTTCTATTGTGGCATTTATAATGACAATATACTGACCATAGTATATGGCAGTAAATATCCTTTGTGCATATTGACTCTTCTGTAGTGGAGTGGTTGTAATTTGTGCACACGCAAACACAAAGAAAAATAGATTTTTATTATTTATTTATTGATTTATTTATTTGTTTGACATTTGTTGACCAGGACAGTCTGACTGAACATGCACCCTTTTTCAGAGGAGGCCCAGGGAAAAAAGCTCCACAGTACAGATTATACAAATGAAATATTCGACAGTACATATTATGCAAGTACAATATTCCAGTACAAGGTATACAAGTAAAAAATGAACAGGAGTAAAATAAAATATAATGAACAATATAAATAATATAAACAATAAAGGTAAAACAGGTGACCAATTGCAGTGCAAGTCAGAGATCACAGAAATGGAGGCATTAAAATGAATGGTAGGTATAGAGGAGGCAGATAGGATCAAAGTGGCAAACATACAGAAAAGTTGTTAATAGTAGCTTAGTAGTTTATTATACATGTAATAAAGGTAAAAATAATCATTAAGTATTATACAACACCCCAATCTCATAAGCAGGGTGTCTGGCTAAAGATCTGATAATCATCAGTTTTTTTTTCTGGATGTATATTGGGGGAACTTGTTACAGGTATGAGACTCACAAGTGTTCCTTTTCAAGGACAACCCTGGAGCATTGTCTGGTTGAGTCACTTATTCAATAGTTACACAGGAGCAGTTGAAGACTAAAGGAATCGAACTTTGCATTACAGAAAGCAGCCCATTAGTAGTTCATGCAGGTATATTGAAGCTAAGGGAATCAAACTCACAAATATAGAAAGCAGTTAATTAACAGTTTTAGTTAAAGTTCATTAAATCTAAATAAAAGGAGAGTCTGCTCATCATTATGAGCTCTCCATAGATATCACTTAAAAATTAAATGGACTTTTTCAATTTTGCCTTCTTCCCACACACCCACTATTTAAGTAGTCTACTCAACTAATGAAGTGACCACATCTTTTAAGAATACCCTTGTGTATGAGTGATCCTTGTTGCAATGAAAAAGGTTGCTTCCCTTTCTCCAGTGTATGTAGCCATGGACTTCTATGACAACAGTGTCAGTGAATAGGAAAGTCTCTTGAAAACCTGCATTCCATGTAAAAAGATGGTACTTGGCCGCCTTTTGCTCCCAAACACAGCAGTGGTCACAGTGCATTAAAGTAATAACAATGCGTTTTGCATATTTCTGTGGTTATAATTTGTGCACACCAACAGATTATGGAGCAGTAGCCATAATCAGACAGAATCAGTATGGCATGCTGTAGCCATAACTGTAATAATTATATAATTATTAGTCTTTTACCAGCTCATGCATGCTGAAGCTTGTGTTCATGAAGGGATGCACTTTTTGGGGGGAAGAGATTTACATTTATCTTTCCACATCAGTATTGGATATTAGGATATACAATGCAGGATCCCAGACAGAGCAACACAGAAATGCATCACTCGCGTTCAATGTTAAAAGTCTACCCGCAGCAACTCTGCCATATGAGATCCAAGAGCACTGCTCATTGCACACCCAATTTACATGAGCACTCATCAGTTAGGCTTGACTCGGTATATCAGTACTGACACTTAATAAAGGCTAAGCTGCAAGAGAAATGGAGCTGCCAGACTACAGAATGAATGCCTGTAGTGAGGTCAGAGCCCACTAATGGAAATGCAAGTTAAGTTAAAGATCATTGGTGGATCCCTGACATGGAAGGCTAGCATGGATCAAAGCACAGTTGCAGAAATATTTGGTTGACAAGGCAGGGGGTGAACATAACAGTAATTTCTTCAAGAATGGGAGGGTTTTGGAAAGGAAATAAATTATTGCTAGGTTGTGTGTGTTAAATGACAAAAATTACTGCTAGAGTGGGTGTGTAAGAAGGGGCAACAAAGATACATAGACTGTGTGCAGGGTAGATATATGAAGCAGGGGTAGCCCAATGTGCCCAGCTTACTGTCATGCTGGGTGCACTGAGGAGAGAGATGAACAGATATATAGATTACTGCCAAGGTGAGTGTCATAGATTATTATCATGCTGAATATGTAAAGATGAATGCAAATAAATACATAAGATTGTACCCAGGTAAGTGGGAAAGGAGGAGGCACAGGTGACCGATAGAGATAAATGGCACACAGAGTGGCACAGCTCCATAGATTACAGTAAGGCCTAGTGCGTAAATGAGTGGGGAGACAGATACAAGGATTACTGCTGCTCCGAGTTTGGAACAGAGGAGGTGGCAGAGATTACTGCCAGGTGAATGTGCGAAGGAGATTGCTGCCAGGCTTGGTGTTAGAAGAGGAAGCTCACATTCACAGATTATTGCCATACTAAGTATGTGATGAAGGAGGAGGAGCAGATACATAGACTGCCACTATGCATAAAGTAAGAGGGGCAGAGATGCACAGACTGCTGCCATGCTGAGTGCATAAAGGAAGAGGGTCACAGAATCACAGACTGCCGCCATGCTGAGTGCATAAAGGAACAGGGACACAGAATCACAGACTGCTGACATGCTGAGTGCATAAAGGAAGAGGGTCACAGAATCACAGACTGCTGCCATGCTCAGTGCATAAAGGAAGAGGAGCAGAGATACACAGACTGCTGCCATGCTGAGAATAAACAACTACTTCTCCTTCCTTCAATAATAAAACAACTCTGACCCAAAAAAAGTCACCGATTGTGGCAAACAAGAACAAACAGCAGGGCAAGTACCAAACTTTTATTCTCTAGCGCTTTGGTATCACCACCTTCAAGGAATATCAAACAGATACAAACATTTACACACATTTTTATAACTTACACAATTAACATCAATCATTAACCAATTAAATAACCACTTATCCCTTAAAGCAAAGATTTCCAATTTAAATCGTTATTTAAACCATTAGGCACTAGCGTTTTATATTTAAAAATGTAAATACTTTCTTTATACCACAATTTATGCTTCAATACATTTTCATCATCACAAAAACATTCCACAGCTTCTAAAACTGTGCCTTGTAACAAGGTAGTATCACTACCATGAAATACTTTAAAATGTGAAGCAATTATTTTGTCTTCCTTCATATTCCTAATATCTCGTATGTGTTCCATGAATCTGACACGATATTCCCATTTAGTTTCCCCTATATAATATAAGGTACATGGGCATCTCAATGCATAGACCACCCCTTTACTTCTGCATGAATAAACATCTCTGGGTTCAAATTTAATCCCATTTATATTATTAAAAGTGCTCACTATATTTGCACACACACTGCACCTATTGCAGCATGATGTTCCCTTAACCTCTAATGTATTTGGTATACTAGTAGCTGGCAAACAAAACCTAATATGTACTACTATATCCTTTAAATTTCTTCCCCTCTTATAGGAAAAAAGATGCATACTGCCATGCTGAGTGCATAAAGGAAGAGGGACAGAGATACACAGACTGCTGCCATGCTGAGTGGATAAAGGAAGAGGGGCAGAGATACATAGACTGCTACCATGCTGAGTACATGAAGGACGAGGGTCACAGAATCACAGACTGCCACCATGCTGAGTGCATAAAGGAAAAGGGACACAGAATCACAGACTGCTCCCAAGCTGAGTACATGAGGGAAGATGGGCAGAGATACACAGACTGCTGCCATGCTGAGTGCATAAAGAAGAGGGTCACAGAATCAGACTGCTGCCATGATGTGTGCATAAAGGAAGAGGGTCACAGATATACAGACTGCCACCATGCTGAGTACATGAAGTAACAGGGTCACAGAATCACAGACTTCTGCCATGCTGAGTGCATAAAGGAACAGAGACACAGAATCACAGACTGCTGCCATGCTGAGTGCATAAAGGAAGAGGGACACAGAATCACAGACTGCTGCTATTCTGAGTGCATAAAGGAAGAGGGTCACAGAATCACAGACTGCTGCCACGCTGAGTGTATAAAGGAAGAGGGTCACAGAATCACAGACTGCTGCCATGCTGAGTGCATAAAGGAAGAGGGTCACAGAATCACAGACTGCCATCATGCTGAGTACATGAAGGAAGAGGGTCACAGAATCACAGAATGCTGACATGCTGAGTGCATAAAGGAAGAGGGACACGGATACACAAATTGTACCTAAGATGAATGCGTAAAGCAGGAGGGACATAAATCTTAAGCTTACTGAAAGCCATCATATTTAAGTGAGGAATGGGCATAAATCTACAGATTACTGACAGTCTGGATACTTGAAGAAAGAAATGATGCATATGGAGGTATACAAATTAGTGCCAGGGTGTACATAGGTTCATAGGTAGGTAATAGGCTATCTACCCGAGGGCATTCATAAGCCTAGCCAGAGTGTGTCAGCTTTCACCGTCCCATTAATTAATTAACTGATCCGCTGTCAAGAAGAGCCAATGAAGTGATCCCAGGGGTGTATTTTCTGTTACCCATCCACTCGTCAAGGTTTCTCTTGAAGAGTGTAAGTGAGGGGCTCTGCCTGATGTAATTTGGAATTTTGTTCCAAAGCATGGGGAGTCCCTGTGACAGGAATCTATCCCGCCAGCATGTTCTATTTATTGTGGTGAGGTTTAGCTCACTAGAGCGCGTGGCTCGCAGTGACTTGGATTTCTTTAGGTGGAGCATGTCCATCAATTCTGAGTTGGACATGGCTTTGTAAGTCAGGCAGAGATCCTCTCTGAGTAAGGGATATGCCACTGAGTACAGCCGGAGTTTTTTCAGTCAGGCTGCAAAGGAAATATGTTTGAGGCCAGTAATCCTCTTGGTGAGGTACTTTTGTGGTCTTTCCAGCTGTTGGAAGTTCTTGTGAGGTACATCCCAAATGGGGCATTGTACTCTGTGATGGGTCTAATGAGTGACGAGCAGAGGGGCATTATAACCTCTTTATTTCTAGATGTGAACCCTTTAATAATTAGATGGGCCACACAGAAGGATTTCCTAACTACTTTGGCAATATGATTGTCAAAGAGAGATTACTATCTACCTGGTTCCCCAGATCTCTTATTACTTCTTCTGTATTAAGGTGGCTGCCACCTATGTGGTAATTCATGGGTGTTTTGCTTTTCCCAAATGGGATGACTATGCATTTTTTGGTATTTAGCTTGAGGCTATGACTTTGACACCGGGTGTCCATCTCAGTAAGGCCCTTTTGGAGGATGTCCGTGTCAGCCGGGGAGTCAATTATGGCTCCCAGTTTGCAGTCATCAGCGAACTTGGTTAGCCATAGTCCTCCTGTGTTTGCCTGTACTTCTGAGAAATATATGCCAAACAGTAGGGGTCCCAGGACCGAGCCTTGCGGGACACCACTTGTGACTGGTTTAGAGTCAGACCTGGAGCCCGCTATTCTTACCGTGTGAGTTCTGTCTGTAAGCCAGTTGGCAACCCATCTCATGACGTAGGGGTTTATGTTCAGACTGGTGAGTTTTTCTGTAGTACCTTAGTGGGGAATGGTGTCAAAAGCCTTGGCGAGGTCAAGGTAGGCTGTGTGAACCACCTTTCCCTTGTCTATGGCCTTGGTGATTGTCTCAAAGAAGTCAACCAGGTTTAGTAGGCATGATCTGCCCTTAACAAAGCTAAACCGGGTCAGGTCAAGTGTTTGGAGGTTCCCAATGTCTTTGTAATGAGTTCCATGATGATGCGCTCCATAGCCTTGCAGACCAGGCTAGTCAGGCTTATGGGGCAATAGTTACCAGGGTCAGTTGTGGCCCCTCCTTTGTGGAGAGGAATAACTGTTGCTGTGCACCATTCTATGGGCACGTAGCCTGTGGAGAGGCTGATGTTGAACAGCATGTTTAGGTGGGGGGGTTAGTTTGTTCTATAGTTCGTGCAAGATGCAGCCTTGGACACCATCTGATCCCATTGATGCTTTGTTTTTGGCTTTTTGAAAGGGCTGTTTCACCTGTGCGTCTGTGATTTTTGGGACACTACACTTTTCCGGTATTGTTGTGGGCCCTTTTAGAGGTGAGAGGAGGATGTTAGCAATATCAGTAGGTTCAGTATATTTTGTGCTATTTTGCACTAGTTCAGTGCATATCTGTGAGTTGCCACTTAGATTCTTAACATAGCTAAAGAAGACTTTGTGGTTATCTTTTGAATCCTTGGCTATTTTTCTTTCAAAGCTAGCCTTGGATGATTTCATGAGGGACCTCAGTTTCTTACTGATACTGATCAGGGATGTCTTTCCTTCTTGGGATTTGCTTTTTTTCTGAACTAGTTTCCTCCTTCTATTGTATAGCCTGTTTATTGCAGGGGTCCACCAAATTGGTTTCCTTCTCTTTAAAGAGTGAGTCTTGGTTTTGCTAGGGATGGCATGATCCATGCATCCTTGTAGGTGCTCATAGAGTGCATTTGTAAAGGTTTCTGCATCTTGGGCAGCATTATCCTTTAGCGTGAGGGCTGTGAAACTTACCACCTCTGTCTTAAGTAAGGTGAAGTTTGCTTTAGAAAAGTTTTTTACTGTGGTTTCCTTAGTTGGGGGTGGTGGTGGGGTGTGGACATCCAGAGTGATTAGTTTATGGTCTGATCTAACCAGTGACGGGTTGACGTCCAGTGTGGAACACTGGTCGCCCATGTTGGTGATGACCAGGTCCAATATGTTTTCACCTCTGGTAGGGGAGTTTACCAGCTGATCCAGGGCACTTGAGTTGATGAATTCCAGGAAGCGCTAGGCCTGGGAATTTGTACTTGAGTAGTTCTCCCAGTGAATGGTAGGATAAGTGAAATTGCCCAATATCAGGGTGTTCGGTAGGGCCCTCATGTTTTCCAGTGTCTCCAGAAAGGTGGAGTGGTGGTCCTGGGTCATGGAGGGTGATCTGTAGCAGGCTACAATTTGCATTGCTGATTTGCCCGATGTTAGTTGCACATGGATGATCTCAGAGGTATCATGCTGCACCACTAACCTGGAGGTGTAGGTATCCTTGATGAATATGGATACACCCCCTCCTTTTGTGTTTGGGTCCGTGTTCTGTGACCAAAACGTGTGGTATGAGTTGTAGCCCGGTAGTGCTGGGGTGCTCTCTGGAGCCTTGAACCAGGTTTCAGTTACTGCACAGATGTCAACATTCTCCATACTGAGGAGTGCTTCAAGCGCGTGCATTTTGATATTTAAACTCCTGGCATTGAGTAGTTTAACCCTCAGTTTTTTGTTAATTGTGCTGTTTACAAAGGTGGGTTTGACTTTTGAGTCTTGCCTAAAAAAGTCACTATGGGGGCAGCAAGAGCCTTGGCTAGTATTCCAAAGCCTAGGCGTGACAGGTGCAAGCCATCTCTTGCGAAGCAACGCGGCTTGTCAAGCATGTCGTCCCAGGCTGACAGACACTGGATCCCCTTTGAATGACACCGGAAGCTTAGCCAATTGTTGAAATTGATAATTTTTTTCTTTATACTGAGGTATCATTCTTGGTGAGGGCAGGATGCTACTCAGGGTCAGGGTCATACCAGCCTGGGCTGCATGATCAGAGAGCTCTTACATGTCTCTTTTCATGTAGTCCAGGGAGGTACGTCTTAGGTCATTCACATCAACATGAACAATGACAGAGTCATATTTGTACTTGTTCTGGAGTGACCTGAGTGCTTGTGTTATGTGGTGGATTCTGGCTCCCGACAGGCAGCTAACAGCAACCTTCTGCTTGTCCAGCCTAGTGAGTGGGATGTCAGTGTGCCTGACTATAGAGTCACCTATTACTTGTGTGTTAGATAGTGGGAGGGTGGCCTAATGGTTAAGGTGTTTGCCTTACAAACACAAGATGCAGGGTTTGAGTCTCACAAGGGATAACTGGCAAGGCTTAAAATGACTTACAACAGCAGTTAGCCTAGTACTAATCTATGAACCTATGAACGAATCTATGTTATTTCGCCTTAAGGGCTGTGATTGTGCGGCACACTGATTTTGTGATTTATGTGTTGTCTGGTTTGTGACTGGAAGTGCAGTTTGTTTGGGTGTCTGCTTTGGAGGTCTCTGATGCTTTTGCAGGTTTTTATTTAGAGCCTCCAAGTATGATTTTGTGTATGTATGTGTATTTTTTGCCAGTGCTGTTTTAGTAATTCTTTGTGCGGCTGGATGTGTGGTGCAAGTGTTAACCTTCTCCTCTTGAATATCTGTTCCAGCCTTAGGTGGAGACAGCTTAGCTTCCAGCTTGGCTGTATAATTGCATCTGTCACATATGTTAGTGTTTTGTGGTAGGAGGAAAGGGTTGTCTGTGTACATGAGGCAGTTGTAACATTGCCTCAGGATACCCAGATTCACCAGCTGGACTGGAGAGTGCACCTGAAGTTGCCCTTTTTTCATGCCTGAATAGTAAGGTGAGCTGCTTAGTCGCTTGGTTGGTGAGGGGTGAATAAAGAGCCTTGCCCTGCTGGGCAATCAGTGTCAGGGTATATTAGTGCTTGCTATTAGGTCTGAGCAATTGCTGGGCTATAAGATGCTTTTTGAGTGCTTAGGCTGAGAGGTAGACTAGTTTCAAGGGAAAAACTGAAGAGGAGACTTAGTGGAGCCGGGAATAATTTAACCGTAGCTAACCGTTTGCCCGGTGCGCAAAACCAGGCAAACGCAGTTTTTATAGTAGGGAAATTAAAGAGATATAAATTAGCCCAAAATGGCCAATAAACTATTAACTTCTGGGCCAGAACCACTCCTCCAGGGACAGGTAGGTTGCTCAAAGCTCCCCTCACTCACAGGTGAACAGAGAAACTTCCTTCTATCCAAGTAAGGTATGGGCAACTCAGAAACTAGTATCACAGCCCTGAATTCAGCATTAGCCTGGAAACTCGACTATACTAGCTTAGAAAGGCAGGAAACAAGGAGAAAGGCATAGGATACACAATGCTGTCCATAATGTTTTCCTTAAGTGATGTTGAAGAAGGTTCCCATGAGGCATTGTAATGCTGTTAGATAGATACTGCTATCCACAGAAATTCCAGTACTTTTGCTTGTTTCCATTAGAAATCGCTTTATAATTCTGCAAGCAGTAATAATATTGACAGGACAGTGAACAAGATGACCCCATTGTTGTTTCTTGACATTATTCTTACCCACCTCTCATAATTCTCATAGCACAATGTGTGTAACACACTGCATAGTGCAGGACGAACATTTTAAATTGTCACCGCTAATTACTCTTTCTCATATCTCTATGGCCACAAGAATTTAATAAATCCTGTTGCAGGTATTCTTATTCCCTAGAGTTATTCTAACTGGTGCATGCTCTTTTCATGTGTCTCCAGTCTGTATGTCAGCTGTCAGAGCTCATGGACATTGTGTCTGTCAGTTGTAATCATTTCATCATCATAATCACTGTCACATATAATGGTGGGCACACTTGTCTATTGTCACCAATGCATGTTACTTTCCTAATTATTCACAATTATCATTAAAAGACTATAGTTGATTATAGGAAATAAAAGACACTTGTGCCACAGGACCATGTACAAATTGCCATAACCACAAAAGATGCAGTGCAATACGATACCCATGATACTATGTGCACACAAACAACTTCATATGCAGTGCTAGTCATATTAACCCACACCTGCAACTCATCTCTGCTTCATACTTTTCCGTTTTGGCCTTCTGTGCTGTGAATATATTAGCAATTTATGTCTAACTTTCCCTTGGCTCCAATGTATTGAAATATCAAAATTATTAATAAATATATTTGTCAGCTGTGAATGTCCATTGGGAGGTTCCATTTCCACGAGACATGTAGGAGAAAAGTTTCAGCTATTAACAATAATAGCAGGAACACAGAGTACACAGTTTGCAGTTAAAGTAAAAAAATATCAATATAAAAAGGCAAACCAGTAAAAAAAGACTAAAGCCTACACACAGTTGTTTTAGGATTGTTGATACTGATGTTCTTAAATTTAAAGTAAAAAAAATGCATATGAACTATTTCATGAATCTATGTACTGTTGTCCACATATCAAATGTAGATAAGTTGTCAATCACAAATAAAACAGCAAGATAAATATATCCAAATTATGTATTAAATGTGTAACACTGTTTGAAGCAGAATGCCTAAGAAGACCCACCAATACTAAAGCAATTGGTAAGTGGACTTGCATAGATTAGGGTAAAACTTTGCATATAGTTACTTAGTGAAACATTGAAAATGTCTTTCTCTATAATTTCCCTAAGGGGGTCTATATTAGAACACCGAACTTTCAAAATTTCGAGGGTTCTAATATCGAACCCTATTCAACGAAAATTTAAAACATCGAATATACAGAACAGCGAATTTTTTCCTAGGGAAAAAATTCACCTTTCCAAAACACATACACACAACACAAGCACACCAAACAAACAGCAATCCACATACATACACCTAAACTCTTACACCTAACCCTACTCTAAACTATACATACACCAGTAACTATCCACTTATCTTAACCCAAACCCTAACCCTAAGGTCCTTTATTATCGCACAGTCACCTCACCCGCGCCCTAACCCTAACTCACCTAACCCGCCCTAACCCTCACGTCCACACAATCGCACACTTACCTGAACCCGACCCTTAACTTTCCACCACAGCTCTGAAAATACAGAAGCAACAGAAACAGACAACCAAATTCTTTCCCTAGGAAAAAATTTGGTTTTCTGTTTCTTTGATATTTTCAGAATTTGCTGAAAATGGGTTGATATTAGAACACTCGAAATTTTGAAAGTTCGGTGTTCTAATATAGACCCTTCCTAAGGTTCTTGGACAGTTTGCTGCAAAGTTTTCTATCGCAGTTGCATATCAGCAATTGCGAAGTCTATTTTTGGTTTAAGGTATGACAAGTAATCTTCCTGCAGTTATCCTGAGCTCATATAGAGAATGCCTAAAAATGACCACATCAGACAGATAAAGACAGTCAGATGAGATAAAATCTTACAAGTGAGCATAACTGCATTACATTTAGCTGATGGCTGAACTCCATATACTGGAGGTAATTCAGGGGCAGGCAGCAATGTGTTCTACCATGGTTTGTTTATTATTGTTGAAGAAGTTTTTGCAGCATAGCAGGCACATATTGAAGAATCTATCATTACTTACTTTTTGCATTTCTCCTACTTGTTGATGCTTTACTCTATTAACGTGTAAGTCTAAGTACAACCTGATGACTGTGACATCGTTTTTCCATCTTAAATTGCGACTTTTTCTGAGGAAAGGTTATTGTGGTTACAGAAGGAAACAAAGCAGTGAGAAAACACTTGCTGCTGTGTACCAAGATATCATTCAGTACTTGAGAACTTCCTGTTCCAGCACTTAAGTGGTGAGATGATGAACACAGGAACATAGTACTGTTTGATATTCTGCAATAGTAATACATGGGAGAATTTATCTGTCTTCAAATATACCTATTTATTTAATATTTGTTTATTGCAGATGGAATAATAGAAGATCATTTTTAGCCATGGCTTAGCATCGGTGACATTGTTAAAATCATAAGAATAATATACGATGTACAGTATTTGCTCCATGATATATAGACCTGAAAGGTCAGCCTGAACGTGCCATACAGGGAATTTTTGTAGAACAGATATGGAATGGCAAATACAAGGCAAGCTGTTTATCGACAGCTGTAACATAACATATCAGTAGAAATACTTTGGGCAAAAATGTAGCAAGATAAATACTAAGCAATAGTGCAAAGTACAAATATAAGTCCTTTGCATCTAATTGTGTGTGTTTTATAAACCCATATTACACATAATATAAAAAGCTTAAACATTAACCACATAAAAGCTTTGTGTGGTGCTGTGGTAATGTTTACATCTATGAACACACCAAACTTTGCAATAACCAGAAGAGATAGATGTAAAAAAAGGGAGAGGGATAGCACTCCTATATCCCTCTACATTCAACATCATACACTATGCCAGTAATATACCCATCTTTTCCAATGCTGAGGTACTAATCTCCTTTTTGAACCTCAATATATCAAAAAAATTGCATAATAGTAATATATGTCCCACCAGGTAACAATATACCAGTGTTGGAAATAATTTTATTGTGGACATCCCAAACAATAAATCTTGAAACAATAATCTTAGGAGATGTAAATATAAATTGGCAAACCATGGCTTCCAACTCCCCCACAAATAGTATAAATCTGTATGTTTTTTCTCAGCTTATCAATGCACCAACAAGACAGAGCAAAGATCTTGCCTGCCAATCCACTCTAGACTGAATCCTAGTATCCCACCCTGCCAATTACCCCTCTTATGGTACACTGCCTAGCTCCCTGAGTGATCATCTACCAGCATACTCCCTTAGAACAAACTCCCAACAACTATAAAATCAGTTAGGAACTCAATTAATTTTTGTCAGCGTAAATTCAACAATCTCCTACAGGTAATAGACTGGACACCCCTTAAACAGCTACCACTTAATGCTGCTGTACTGTACTTTAATAACACCTTCCTTCACATACTTAATACCCCAGCTAACATTCGTATGAAAAGAATCAAAAAGAGCTCGGCACCATGGTCCTCTAAGGAATGTAAACACCTGATGAAGCAAAGGGACCTAGCCTGGTCAACCTGGAAACAAAACAGAAATGAGCAAAATCATGTTAATTTCAAAACTCGACGTAACAAAGTGACAAAAACTTATCAACAGAGATAAGAAGTCATTATTTCCAGCTTCAATTCCAGCATAAAATCAAGCCCAGTAAATTTTGATACTCCATATCTTCTCTACTTAACCCTGGAAAAAATGGAGACCACACCCTATCACCTGATCCCTCCATCACAAATAGCCAAAAACTTTAAAAGCACTTCATAAAGTCAATTTCAGACCTACTAACACCCCTAATGCTGGAACCCCCCCCCTCCCTTCAACCTATTCAGTCACCAACCCCAGGCCATCATCTACTTTTAACCCTGTCATTACTAACCCCCATACTCAACAAAATGTCATACAAACCCCATTTTCATTTCACACCATACCCACTGACACCATTAAGAAATTGCTACAAAAACTAAAACCCTGCTCTACTTCAGCTGACAATCTCCCCCCATACTACCTCATACTGGCTGCTAAATCAGTTGCCTACCCAATCAGTATACTTATAAATAGGTGTTTATCCGACTCAATAGTACCTACCATATGGAAACAATCTCACATCACCCCCATCCACAAAGGAGGCAGTTCTTTTGATCCATCCAATTTCCTTCCTATATCCATCTTGTCACCCATATCCAAAATTCGAGAGAGGTATCCATCAGCAGGTAATGCAAAATCTATTGCAATATAATCTTTTAACTAAAACCCAACATGGCTTCTGACCTAGTCACAGCACAGCTACAGCCCTATTATCTTTTACAGACATCTTGAACAAGGCCAGAGATGCAGGATGCTATATAGCCTCAGTATTCCTTGATCTCTCTAAGGTCTTTAACACAGTGTCTCACCCATTACTTTTGAACACACTGTCTAACTTAGGCTTCTCACATAACACAGTAAAATGGTTTCAGTGGTACCTCAAGGATCATAAACAAGCAGTGAAATGGTCCAACAAACTCTCACCCTCCCTCCACAACCTTACTGGAGTCCCCCAAGATTCCATCCTAGGACCCCTACTCTTCAACATTTTCACAAACAACCTTCACACTGCCTCTCACCCTGGGACCCTGATTCAATATGCTGATGATTCCACCATAATCTGCACTGCTCAATCACTATCAGAACTATTCTCAAAAACTTACAGCAGCTGAATCCTGGCTAAGAAATGCCCAACTCTTTCTTAATCCAAAGAAGACAAAACTAGTATTTTTTCATCCCAAAAACACCTCCCTTGTCACTGATCATTTCAACATCCTTGCATCTGACAACACTGCCATAGAAATAGTGCAGGAAACCAAACGTCTAGGTGTTATCATTAACAATAAACTTTCATTTGACCCCTATATACAGCAAAATATAAAGAAAAGTCATCAAAAACTAGGACTCTTATATAGAAACATTTTTTTTACTGCAGCAACCAAAACTACCGTTGCAAAAACATTTTTACTTTACTCTCTTCTGTATGGAGCCCCTATCTTAACTAACTTACAAAATTCTACCCTATGCAAGTTGGAACAGTGTTACAACAAAGTTGCAAAGTTTGCCACAGACTCTAAATGTAACACACACTACTGTAAACCACTCCTAGAATTAAACTGGCTTGAACTACCCAACCAACTTACCTTTATTCAGCTATCCATGTTGCACAACCATATTTTCAATCCTACTACCTGCCCTGCAATAGCCAATCTAGTACCACCTTACACATCAAATTGATCCCTATGATCAGAAGACAAAAACCTCTTAGCTATCTCAAAACCCACAAGAAAACCAGGTCAGTCACTGTATTCCTACTCTGTCTTTATACATTGGAATTCACTACCTCTAGCTACCAGGTTTATTTCTGGCCTAACCAATTTCAAAGCCTCTTTAAAAAAAATCATCTTAAAAATACATGGCTCTGCTCCTGAATAAAGCCTGCCTAATGCTCAGATCTTGCTCTTCTCTCACATTTCACTCCCCCACAGACTGCAAGATCCTAAAACTCTTCTAACTCCTTCTCTGCTTCTATACCATATTCTTAAGCTGCTGCCCAGGCTTTTATTGCTTCTATCCTTAACTATCTTTCCCTATATGTCTGCATCACTAACTTTCTGGCTGCTATTTCTACATCATGTATAATGAGAGTGACTATTTTCGTCTGCAATGTTTTAACTGTGTAGAACTGTTTAGATGTGTAGTGACATATTACAACATCTTGTAGCAGTTTGTTCTTTCAACTTATTTTTTGTATAATATTTCTGATGTAATCTTTAGGCCATCGTGGTGGTGGTGCTGCAGTAGTGTTATCGCCTCACAGTAAGACGCTGTCCGGTTCGATTCTCAGCTAGAGCAGCTTCTGCGTGGAGACATGAGTGAATGGGCGCACTTTCGTTGAAGGTTGTGCATCAGAGCTGGTAAATCGGCACTTAAAAATCAACTACCAATCATAACCGGGAAAAGCCGAAAGACACAAACAAATTTCTGATGTAATCTTTATTGTATTGGATTATACTGTATTTGTATTCTACTGTATGTGGAGCTTTTCTCCCCGAGCCTCTGCTGAAAACGGGTTCTGTAGACCCAGTTAGACCACCCCAGTATACAAATGTCAAATAAATAAAATTAAATAAAAATAAATAAAAATGAATATTATATTTAAATCTTTTCTTGTGTTATTCATTGTATGTATTGCTATTGTGGTCAGGTCATGCCTGAAAAGGACTTGGAACATAGCTAACAAACAAACAAATACACCCATCTTACTATCCAGTGTCCATGAAACAGACACTGTCAGTTGTTAAAATGAAAGAAATTAAGTTTTTTTCTTTTTTTTTTCTGGAAGGTCAGGTAACACATGCCACTTCAAATGTGGATAAGAAGAGAGTACAGGTCAGCTGGTGCAGTTTTTGAAAAGTCATTTTGTGAAACTGTTACTGCAAATGTCAGCCTATTAAGAGATGGCATTCTGTTAAGTGCAGTCCGTGTGTTGTTATAAGTAGCCATTTAGCTTTCTGCACTGATGAACAATGGTGTTTCCAACAGGTTGACAATGAGGTAAGATGGCAAGTTTTATTGGCTATATTCCTAGGGAGATTTGTGTTATACTCTGAATTAGAGCAGTAAGCAAAACAGCATGTTCTAATACTGGAATCACTAGGTCCAGATCAATTATTTACTGGGTTCATAGATCAGAAAACTAGTTATCCCACAGAAAAGTTTTAGCTGTGTGGTATATTTATCACTGCTAAGTACAATATGAGTCCTAAGTGAGAGACAGGAAGAGAGAGAGATAGAAAGAGACAGTAAGATCCAATAAACATGTAGACATTAAATAAGTCAATATTCTTCACTTGTGTTGTTTGAGGGGGTTTGACTTTAAGGTAAGGACTGTTTAATAGTAAAGACCACAGCTGCTATGTTCTTCTCAATGAGAAAGTAAGCAGATAAGTTCCCAGCCATTTTGGAAAAATAACATTGTTTTTATCTACTCTAAGTACCAGGATACAAACTGTATATATTGAAAATTGAGTCTGAGTGATGCATTATAGTAGATCATTTATATGAAATGAAAACAGAATTCACCCAAGTACAAATATCAGTATTACACTAAAGTTGAGCTTTTCTGTGCCTAAGAAAATATTACCTATTGTCTTCTGAAGGGTTCTTTATATGCTTAGTAATGGCATAATTGTCAGTGCTACAACAGATAGCACACTTGCCTTTGTTGAAGAACACTATGGATTATATTCCCATACTAGGTTGCTCACTTGCTGACATTACAGTGCATAAAGGGAGTGCTGCACTTCTGAGTGTGCTGTCCTTTCGATGAGATGTTAAACCCTATCTGCTTGAGTTGGTGGTAGTTCAGGTGGATGTAAATGATTCCACTGCACCTATCAAAAAGAGTAGGGGTCCTGTATTTATGTACAAAAAACTCTTATTTATAACATATTTAAATATTTACAAATGCACACATATATAAATATACAAATCTGGTTACACATATTCATAATTTCCTTTATAGTCTTACTAAATGGTCATTCATATTAGATCACACTTTTTCCATAGCCACCATTTTTTTTTTACTTAGTATTGTTGCTAAAAATCCATTTACCATTAAACATAATTTCATTTATTCTTTCATTCCATATAACCGATATAAAGTAAAATCATTTTCATCTATTATTTAACATATTCCTTACTTCTATCTTTATAATATCCATATTTCATCATATCCATGTTTATTTTATTCACTTCATTTATATCTTTGAAAACATTTTCTTTACATGGTCTTCCCCATAACATTTCTTGGTTTTTTACATTTCAAAACACATGTTCTATAGTTTCTTCTTCTTGACAGTGTAAAATGTTCTATCACTTTTATTTTTATATGGTATATTTCCATTACCAGTCTCCACAAAATATCTTGACATTCTACTTTCTGATCACGCCATTTGCTTCTTATTTTTATAGCTAATTTTTTTCATCTGTTTGATTTTCCATGGTTTTACATAGTAATGTTTTATCATAGCATTCCTATACTATACTTTTATATCTTTCTATATTAACAATTTTATTTTCCACAAAAAATATTTGTTCTTGGTAACATTTTATTTCTTCATTTATACAGTCTTTTTCTCTTTTACTCTTTTTTACCATACCACAAAATTTATCATATTTATATTTATAAAATGTTACTACTAATCTCTCATCTTTTTCATTTAGTCACTCTAACACTGTGTATAAATTTAATGCAAGCAACATACACCACTGGGTTACTTAACCCTAAACATCCTTCTTTATTTATATACAAAACTCCCCCTTTTACAGGGTTTAATCTAGAACCCCATATAAATGAAAAAAATATTTGCAATAATTCATTTTCTAATATTGTTGGCAACATAATATGTTCTCCAGAAAAGAAAGGTTTACTTTATTTCTTAAATTCTACATATATCTTTATTCCCAGATTGTATACCTAACATTGAAATTTAATTCATTGTAAAATGTATACTCCCATCTTTACTACATCACCTAAATTTGTATTTTTCTTTTTTTGCAGTTATTGTAACATCGTCTGCATATGTTAACAGAACTGGAATTCTTAACCCTTCAGGTGTTATTTACCTCACCTCCTTCATTTTGTAATTTAGTTCACATGCTATCATATTCATAATCAATGCAAAGACTATACAACTCATTGGACATCCCTGTCTTATGCCACTTTTCATATGTATCTCTTGGCTTAATCAGCCATTTACAAGTATTTTTACTTTATTATTAATATACACTAACATACATAATTTCCTAACTTTCTCAATTATATTATATTGTTTCATTATTATTCATAAGATTTCTTGTCCAATTGTATCAAGTGCCTTATTAACATTTCCTATCATGATTTTAGCTTCTTTTCTATTTATATCACCCACAATTTCTCTAGCTGTCATTAACAATTCTTGACAATGTTCCCCTTTATACCTTATATACTATCTTCTGTAATATTTTACATTTTAGTTTCAAATCTCATTTGTATTATTTTTTATAATGATCTTATAATCATTATTATCCAATATTACCAGTCTCCATTTTTAATTGTCTTCTGTCTTCCTTTTCCAGTATGAATTTAAGTACCCTACTACATAATTCTTTATACATAAAACCTTTATTTAACTATTCATTCAAAATCTTCAAAAAATATTTTTTGCCAGTCCCTTAACATTGTATACATTTCATACCCTATTCCATCAGGTCCTTCAGCCTAATCTATATTTACTTGTCCTAATACTTTAGCTAGCTTATTTAAAGAAATCTCCTTTTCCAATTCTTTATTCTCTTTTTTCTGTTAACATTTTTACTTTCCATTTTTTACTACCTTGTTTTTTTCTTTAAACATTACTTGCACATACTGTACTACCCTATTCATAATCTTTTCCTGAGTTCTTTCTATTTCTACTTTTATATATATTTTTTTATTTCTGTCATTACACTACCATCTTTTTTTACTAATTTGCTCATGTAACTTGATACTACTTCTCTTTTCCATTGCAAAATGTCTTTGGTTAAACAGCAGTCCTTTTTAATTTTTTGTGATTTCTTTCGTATAATTATTTTAGTTTGTCAAAGTACTTTATACTATTATGTTCTATTTTTTTCAATGCATTATTATATGTTCCTTAATATTTTTCTTTTTCTACTTTTCTCACATCATATTGCCACTGTAAAAACATTTTTTTTATATTTGTCCTTAAATATCACCTGTCATTCAGACCAATTTTTTATGAAATGTTTTCATAGTAGTATGATCTTTCCATAAGTGTATTATCAATATCTTTCCTTTTTCATTCCATGCTTTCTCATTTATCCTTTTTATTCATTTGCCTATTTTATATATTCCTTGTTTTCCTTTATCTCTGGTCATATTACAAGATGATCAGAAAATCCTGTTTCAACTACCTCCCTTCTAATATTACTAAACCTTCTGATACTATAAAATAATCTGTTTTAGTTCTATACCTAGCTCTTTTGTAGGTCCATGAATTTTTGTCCCAAAATTTTAACTTACCACATCTTATAACATCTAACATTTTTCATAAATCATATACTTTCTTTTTATGCTTCTCTCTTAAATCACAAAGTCTTCTGTTACCATCGTATTCATATTTATCACTACTATCAAAAATCTGATGAAATAAGAATTCCCTTTTTTACGATTAGTATAAGCATATAATGTTATAATTCTATATACTTATTTCCATTTTAAATCTATAATGGTTAATCTTCCCATTTTTGATAAATTTACATCTTATATCTTTACTGTATTTCTACTGAATATGGCTATTACAGAACATCTCTCATTTCCCAAATTATACATTATCTTTCCTCCCGATAGTTTCTCTGTAATCTTTCTTCATTGGTTAAAAATATTGTGTCATCTAATATAATTACATGTACATTACATGTATTACACCACAACAACAATTCATATTTTCTTACTGTATTCTTAATATTATTCACATTTACAGAAACCACTGTAAAATTGTATTTTTGTTTTATCCTTAGATTCATTGTTTCCTATGTTTGTTGCTAATTACTAGGCTAGCTTTAAAATGGGCCATTCTAAGCCTAGACAGATTTCCCCACAAAGGTGAGAATCAAACACATCACCTTGTATCTGTGAGTCAAACACCTTAACCAGTATACCAACTGCTAATCCTTACCTGTATATATATATATATATATATATATATATATATATATATAATTTTCACACATTTCCTTTCTTTTTATTCTTTTATACTTATCCCTTTAATGTACTCTTATTTTTTTCATCTAATTTTTCTTCTAGCTCTACTACTTCTAAAATTTCTTTTCTTTGTTCATTTTCTTCTTTTTTTTCTGTTTCCTTACTCTTATTTTCATTTTTGCAAACCATTCATAAATGTACAATTTTGTTACATTTATAACATGTCTATTCACATTTTCTTGTTGTTGCATCCTGTTTCATTTCCACAAAAATATAACATTTTCTTTTCTCAAAGTTACTTGTCAAATGTCCTCCTTATCCACAAAAAAGTTTTGGGTAATCCCTATTATTTTATGATGTCCATATTCCCTTCCATATTTATCATGCTTTGGTATTCCAGCCTCTAGTCCATAAACCCCCTTTGTCATAAACTTTTGCAATGTCCAGTGCTTCTTTACATAAAGTTTTTAAATGTCCTTTCAAAGTCTCTCTTTCTAACTCTATTCAAAATTGTACATTAATTTTCTTTTTATTTCCCCTGCTAAATGCTTTTTATCACATAAAGATTCCATGGATTACAGTCTTTCTTTTTTTCATATTCTCTAAGAAAATTTTCCATTGAAAAACACTCAAATATAATGTCACAGGATGTTTCTTTGTTAATAAGAATAAATGCTCTTACTTCATGTGCTTTTACACCCAAAGGAGATATTAAATTGACCCATGCCTGTCAATTTCTTTGTCTTCTTTACTTTGAATACTTACCATGCATTTTTTTTTCATTTTCTACTGCCTTCTTTTCTGCTACTCCCCTTTTGCCTTCTTTTACTTTCTCTGCATATGTTTTCTTTTCCATTTCACCACTATTCTTCAGGATTATCTCTACATCCTCCTTTTGTATTTTATTCATAGTGTTCCTAATGTTCCCCCAAGAAAATATCTCCTTCATTTTCTGTCTCACTCTGCATCACCATTTCTTTGAGTAAATCATTCCACAACCCTTTCAGCTGGAGGGTTGTAATTATACATCCATCATTTGCTGACTCATTTCCATCAAACATATTTCTTTGAAACATCTCCTC
The DNA here is from genome assembly GCF_019279795.1 of Protopterus annectens. Taxonomy (NCBI): domain Eukaryota; kingdom Metazoa; phylum Chordata; order Ceratodontiformes; family Protopteridae; genus Protopterus; species Protopterus annectens. Next base: position 552,681,507 of record NC_056749.1, on the reverse strand, counting down.
CATGTCCTGCACACATTCTCCAGACTCAATATTTGCTTTCTTCTTTATCTCAAAACTCCATCAACTCCTTCTCTGTCCATCTGCTTCCCTGTTTCTCCAGGCTGCCTCTGTGCCTTGAACAGAAACAGGAAGTACTCCTGCAAAATGGGTCCCTCTCACTTCAATGATGAGAAGAGGAAGTTCCAGATGCCCAGGCCAAATTTCCCCTAGTAGTATAAATACTACATCAGGTCTCCCCTGAATAGAGGTTACTAGCCTAGTGGTATTAACCTGGTCAACAAAGGATAAATAAAATCTTATTAAAAAAAGAAAGCTATTCTGGATTATTGATGAATTTGAAGAATCTCCTCATGTCTATAAGAGAGGATTCTGTAAGTATATCATCATCCGTGTAAAAATTGAAAATTGTTTATTGTGAATGGAACTATTACAGTATTTCTTCCTTTGCTGAATTTGTGTTGTATGTCAGAATGTAAAACACACTTGTTAATATGTATCAAAATGTATGTATAGATATTTTTCTGTCATTTTGACTAATGGGAAGAGATTGGCTTTAGCTCTGGCAGATTTTGGTGCAATAATTAAAAGCTGAAAAAAAAAGTCAAAAACTCTTTCAGAACTAAAAAAAAAAAATGTCCTGTCCTTTGCTGCTCTCAGTTGTCTTTGCTATACTTTTAACACCTTGCATAAACTGCATCAAATACATATACTTCATCCACTGTACAGTTCTTAACCCACATACAGGAATCTTTGTAATAACTTAAGTAGCTGCAGTAATTACTGATACTGTTTCCAGTCTTGCAGTTTTAAGGAGCAATCTATGTCCATGCCCCATATCAAACATTGTACTACTTCCTGAATGAATGGTCTGTAAGCAGTTATGATTTCAGTCAAGCTCATCTGCCCATTGAAAAGTAAAATAATGTTTAGAATGTTAGGACAGCAGTAAAATAATGTTCAGAATGTTAGGACAGCAGTAAAACAATAATGTTCAGAATGTTAGGACAGCAGTAAAACAATAATGTTCAGAATGTTAGGACAGCAGTAAAACAATAATGTTTGTTTAAAATGTTAGGACAGCAGTAAAACAATGTTCAGAATGTTAGGACAGCAGTAAAACAATGTTCAGAATGTTAGGACAGCAGTAAAACAATAATGTTCAGAATGTTAAGACAGCAGTAAAACAATAATGTTCAGAATGTTAGGACAGCAGTAAAACAATAATGTTCAGAATGTTAGGACAGCAGTAAAACAATAATGTTCAGAATGTTAGGACAGCAGTAGAGTCTATAAACTCTATAGACCAATCCCTGTGCCATGCCTCAAGCAGATACAAATTATGGACAATTTATAGAACCTGTAAGCCCTTTTCAACTGCACTTCTTGCTTCAGCAATTACAAGCAAAAATATTTACAGTGGGCTGAAATTTGATTATGTTTTTTCTTTGTTTTGAGCTTTAAATATGGTGATAGAAGATGACTGACTCAAGCCTCAGAATGTATAACTGATAACATTTTAAACTGGTGGCATTAAGCCTACTATGTATATAGAGATACTGCACACATTATGATGTGTACCATGTCTTCATGGGGGTGCAGAGGGATAATCCTTAAGTATGGTTAACGTGATCCAAGTTCAGTTACTGGCTTGGGTCCTCTCAGAAGGAAATGGTTGGAGGTTGAATGCTGTGCTGTTAGATAGTAAGACTAGAGAATGCATAACTGCCCTATGGACCTGGAGCAGAAACAAGTGTGCAAAAGCTGCTCCTAATTGCCAACTAATCTGATATATTTATAGTGTCAGCATATATAGGGAGGGGATTTAGGGTTCTTCAAAAATCTCTGCAGGCTGCAACATGATGGTTCACTGTTCAATTTCTGTTCCTCTTTTAGAACCTTTTTTTTTTTGCACACTGTATTGACCCACACATGGTTCAGTAGCGTGAGTATTTGTGGCTTCTCCCATAGGGAGACCCTCCCTGTGTGGAAAGCAATGGAGTGGGGGATACCAACATTCAAGGAACTAATTGATGGAATGATAGGTTCTTAGGAAGCCAAAAGTCAGTGGTGGCAAGCAGAAAAAAAGCATTTCTGAGCTTCAAATAGTACAGTCCTGGTTTGATGAGGCTGAAAAAAAGGAGTTTTGAAGATGTAGCCTTCAAGTGCAGCCATGTAATCCTAGTATTACTATGTAATAATTTCTCTAGATCCCTAGACATAAGAATGGCACTTTGAGTATCCATACACAAAAAGACTAGTGATGTGCACACATGTGCACACACGCGCACACACACACACACACACACACACACACACACACACACACTTGAAATAATCATTATCTGGTTTAGTGGTTATTATTTTACCATTGATTTGGGATGAAATGTAGATATTAACCTACAATTACCCTGCTGTATTTAGCCTGATTTGTGATAAAATTAACAGAGAGCATTAAACACCATAAGTGCACATTTTCAGATTGATTAAGCATCGTTTGTATCAACAGAGAGTGTGCTCACCATTTCAAAGCGTTGGTTTACAGGAAGTTGCATCTGAGCCCCAGATAGCATTAGCCATGTTTTGATGGGACTGAAAAGGAGTTTAGAAGATCCAGTCTTCAAGTCTAAGAAAGTAATCATGCTTTTGGTTTCTGATCATTCCCATACATTTAAGAAAACCAATGCTGTGGTGGTAAGGCAGTAGTGTTGTTACCTCACAGCAAGAGGTTCTCCCGTTTTATTCTCGGCTGGGCTTGGGAGTGCCTTCTATGTGGAGTCTGCATGTCCTCCCCGCGGTTGGGTAGCGTTCGAAAGACATGCGTGCGTAAATGGGTGTGCCGTCGTTGAAGGTTGGGTGTCGAGCTGGCACCTTGGCGTTTTGTAAAAATCTACTGCCAATCATTAGTGGACCGGAGTTCCGCTGTGGTGACCTCTTACCGGGAAAAGTCGAAAGACAAACAACAACAACCTTGGGCATCCATATAAAAATGTGTGTGTGTGTGTGTGTGTGTGTGTGTGTGTGTGTGTGTGTGTGTGTGTGTGTGTGTGTGTGTGTGTGTGTGTGTGCATGTGCGCGTGTGTGTATGTGTATTCGTGTATACAAACTCACACTTAAAATCAAGATTTGGCATAGTGGTTATTATTTTACTATTGATTTGTAATTAATTAATTGCATCTAGCCCCATGGCTTACTAAGCAAACTAAACAAAAAATGCTCCTTAGAAACAAAATTTGGGCTAAATGGAGAACTACCAAATGTACATCTGATCACCTACTCTTTAAGCAATTAAGAAATGCCACTAAGAAAGATACTCTTTCAGATAAAAAGGAATATTATCTTCACCTTCAACAAACTAGTCAACAATCCCCCCAAAAATTCTGGACAGGTATTAACAAACTTCTTAAACCAGGACATTCAACTACTCCTACCCCTTCAGGCTTTAACCTCAAAAACTCCACCCTGATCCCAGATGCCTTTAACAAGTATTTTACAGAAGCCATTCAAACCCTAGCTAATTCATTACCCTCTTCTACTACCTCCTTACCTAATACCTCTAACACTTCATCTAATGCCTTTCCCATTCAACCAGTTCCTACATACCTTATTTATAAGCTTCTCAAGAAACTTAAACCTTGCACCCCATCCGCTGACCAACTCTCATCAGAATACCTACAAATCGCTGCAAAAGCTGTATACTACCCCATATCCATTCTTATTAATAGGGCTATCTCTGAAGGAAAAATCCCCACCTTATGGAAAATATCTCATATAATACCTCTACATAAAGGGGGCTCCTCTATTGAGCTCTCAAACGTTCGCCCTATTGCCTTACTCTTCCCATTAGCAAAGATTATGGAAAGATGCATACATAAACAGATTCTTAACTACCTTCTACAAAACAAACTTCTAGCCAATAGTCAACATGGTTTTAGACCTTCCCACAGTACTACAACTGCCCTCCTTTCCTTCTCTGATGCCATAAATAATAATAGGAACAACAATCTTTTCTCATCAGCACTATTCCTAGACCTGTCAAAGGCCTTTGACATGGATAACCATAATATACTTCTTGACAAACTAAATCTCTATTCACTTGGCTCCCAAACTCTTCAATGGTTCAGGAGTTACCTCCAAAATAGGCAACAAGCAGTGCTATGGGACAACAACCTATCCTCCTTACTTCCAGTAAACATTGGGGTTCCACAAGGCTCAATCCTAGGTCCCCTTCTCTTTTCTTTATTTATCAATGACATTCATTTGAATATACCCCAAGCCATCTGCATTCAATATGCTGATGACTCAACTCTAATCTGTGCTGCTAATAATGTCTCCTCCCTCCAGTCCCTCACCCAAACAGTCTTCCATAATGTAGAAAAATGGTTTATGGAACACTCTCTCCTTCTTAATCCCAAAAAGACAAAATGTCTTCTCTTTACCCCTACACACAAATCACCAACACCTTTCTTCACTATCTCCTCTAACAATGCTACATGTATTAGTCCAGATATGACCACTCGCCTATTAGGTGTAACTATTGACAACCATCTTAATTTTGATGACCACATTAACAACACCATTAAATCAGTTAACAAAAAAATCGGTACTCTCTACAGAATTAAACCCTTTCTTACCCCAACTGCTAGAAAAACAGTAGCCCAGACCCACCTGATCTCCACCCTTTTCTATGCCTCTGCTATATATACAAACTTGTCTAAAAATAACATCACCAAACTTTCTACCTGTTACAATAGTATTACTAGATTCATTACTGCCACCCCTTTTAGAACCCACCATTGTCTCAACCTCAAGCAACTAGATTGGTTAGAACTCAACAACCACTTACTCTATCAACAATTAATTATCATTCATAAGACCCTTTACTACCCTGATGCTACCCCTAGCCTTACAAAACTGATTTCACCTTATAAAAACCTAGCCACACTACGCCGCTAATAAACTCCTTGTAGCCTTAACCAAATCACAGAATAAAGCTGGGGACTCATTATTTTCAAATTCTGTCGGGAAAATCTGGAATCAACTACCTCATGAAATAACAAACCTAGACTCTACATCCCTTTTCAAAAGACATATCAAAGAACATCTTAAAACTCAATGGCTGTGTCCTTGTGCTAATCCTGACTGAAATTATTTCTCCTCTACTCCCAACTTCCCCCCTTTTCCCAACTGTGCCTCTAAACAACTTATTTTAACTGTTGACAGTTTTATCTTTGAGATTGTCTCTAACATTTTTTTTCTCTTCTTCCCTCCACCATGTTATCACATCTTGAGTTTTTTTGTATCTAACTGCAGAATGTTGCTTACCTTGTAATTTTATTGTTAACCAGCTATTTTCTGAAAAATTGTTGTCCTGCTTTTTTTTTTTTTGTTTCCGTTAATTCATACATAAGTCCACCTTTGTACTTGTTGTATTATGCTTAATTATTTTTTATTGTTAATAATTGTTTACTTCTTGTAATTGGAGCTTTTCTCCCCGGGCCTCTACTGAAAATGGATATTTGTCCAGCTAGACTAGCCCGGTCAACAAATGTAAAATAAAATAAATAAAAATAAAAATAAATAAATAAAATAAAAATGTAGACATTAAATGACTATTAACCTGCTGCATTTAGCCTTATTGTGATAAAATTAACAATGAGTTGTTAACATTTAAAGTACATCTTTTCAGACTTGATTGTGTCCTTTGTAGCAGCAGAGATTGTACTCACCATTTCAAAAGCATTGTTTTTGACAAGTTACATCTGATGTAATAGTACATAAGAAACAAGTACTCATACAGAGTAGGGATGAGATGAAAACAGACAAGGTGTAGGAAGTTGTTCGAAGACATATCAGTATACTACTAGTTAATGAATAGTTAAGCACATCTTGTAGTAATGTGGGTATAAATGAGAAAAGACTTGGAAAAAACGCAACAGAGAATTAGAAGCTCCTTAAGAGGTACTATTTGATTAGGTAGATTCATATACTGTTAAGATTAAAGTGAGGACACGTAACTAACAGGAGGTTAGATAGGTGTGTAAATGTGAAGCTCAGCTGTCAGGTATGATGGGTGTTGGGTGTTTGAGGTGTGCTGCACCCCAGATTTCAGAGAAGCTATTGGTAATTTACAGGAAGGAACATAGAAAGCAGCCTAGAAAAAAGGCATAGAAAATTAAGTTTAACACAATACTAAAAGGAAAGAAAACACTAAATATGGTTAATAGAAGTACAGTGTAAACATAATTTAAATGTCTTATCCAAATAAGGAGATAGAGAGAGAGCAAGTGATATAATGTGTTCCTTATAACAGCAAAGAACACCTGAAAGCATACAGCATACAGTTTAACATCTGCTGCAGCATGTTATAGGGCAACAGGGACAACATAAAAATGATGAATGGATAGACTAAAATGCATAATGAACAATGAGGATGTAATAGCAACAAAAGTAAAGTGAAAACCTTGAGACTGGCACTAAAATAATGGATGACAGCAAGCATGAATGCCTGAGTCTAGGAAATAACTTCCATCTCTACCTGCCAGATTTAGTGGAGAGAGCTGAAACAGGGTTTCCACAGCAAGCATTGAGTGCACTAATAAGTATTGTCACTGTAAGATTTAATAGGGAAACCCCTCCTTTTAGACTCTTAAAGCTTGAGTTATACTTTGTTTCTTATCATTCCACTTATGTAGTGCACACTGCAACACTGAGACTATTAATCATCATTCCACGTATATACTGCACACTGCAGCACTGAAACTATTAATTCACTTTTCCATCTTACTTTTAAAATTTGTAACATCCAGAATTAGACCCCTGATCACCGGAAAGTGTAGGAACTGTGTCTTAGACATCATCTTGGGAACAGCGCTTCTGTTCTTCTCTTGCTGAGAGAAAGAGCAAAGGAAAATTATTTCCTAGCCTTCAAAGATATTACTGAACCTGGAAAGCTTGAATATTGCTCCTTAAAATCCAGTCTGGGATTAATGCTACTACTTTGCTCTGGTGAGAGAAAAAGCAGAAGATCCTGGATTCCTTCAGGTCTCTGACTCAGCAGTGTGTAGAGGATTGATTACAATTTTGATGATTACCTCTCCAGGATCTTTGTGCAGCTTGACTGTCTGTTGCATCTAGCTGCTGTAGTTTCTATCCTGGGCATCTACTAAGAGATGTCAACAGCAAGAGTACTGACCACAGCAGCATCTGGATTATTTCTACTTTTCAGGAAGTAGATGGGATTAATGCTACTCTTCTTCTTTTGGTGAATGATGGAGCTAGGGACCATAGAGTCCTAGCTGCATACATCTGTGCTGAGACTGTCACTATCTCCACTAGCAGACAGCACCTCCAGTAATCAACTTACAACCTCATAGGTGCTACTGCCCCTTCAGGACACATTAGTAAACACCTAATGTGCATTTCTGTAGCCAGCTTGGTTAAAATGGGCATCCTGGGACACTATATGAATTGTCTTGTGCTTACTGACAACCACCCACTACTTAAACAAACCGACAGAGTGTGTGTGAGAGATGCAGTTATTTAATGCTATTAGAGATATGACTCTTACATGAAAACACTACAGATAATAAGGAGGTTGTCAGTACCACACAACCCCACACTAAACCTTTGACATACACATGAGACCAAGCAGACAGACCTACATATGCTGAGACTCTTACAACTAGCTTACCTAAACCACAAAGGCCTCTTAGATGTAACCTAAGAAACAAGTACTCTCAGCAACCTCAGAAACATACAACACCGGCAGCGCTTACCTTGACAAAATAAATCAAAGTGTCACAGTGTTTCAATTCAAAAGCCCATAGAGCAAACCTTCACACAATCCAACATCCTCGACTTAGGTGACTCCATTGTGAGATACACCGATGCACCACTTACCACCCTGTGCAAAGAGGGGTTCACAGTCATTTGCTTATCAGGTGCCAGAATTTGACACATCAAGTTGATGCTCATGTCCTTGCACAAGTACACATATGACACTGTCATACTAAATGAGGGTGTAAATGACTTGTGGTGTACCTCCCTGAACATGCTGCAACTCCCGGAATGTGTGTGCAAGGCAGGCATGAACCTACCCTTGAGCAGTATTTTGCTATCACCAAGAAAGGTTATTGACTTCAACAATTAGGTTAGCTTCTGGTGTTCAATGTATATCAGCCTAGGAAGAGACAGTACACAATCCTAATTGCTTTGCTAGGGATGGTGTGCACCTCTCTCTCCAAGACTTTCATATATTCGGTAAAACTTTGTCCACCCCCATAGAGCCCTTTTTTCAGGAAACACCAATCCTCAAAAGCTTCCAACATAACAAAACTGAATCAGGATAACACAAATGTATCAAATCTCAATACTAGGAGCCTTAGCAAAAAAAAATAAAAAATTCAACTTCCTGCACTCCTTTCCATAGAAAACATTGATATATGCGTCATTTTGGAGATCTGTTTAAAGATCAATGAGGGCATCCACCAATGTAGGGGATTCAACACGTAGCACATGTTTACTGTACTAAATGAAGGCACTAAAGTCAGTGCTTTTTATGTTATTTTTTTTTACTTTTGCACAATATCATCACTGTTTCCACATGTGCAAGTAGCTCTGTATTTGTATCCATGTCTAAAGGTAAAGGTTGTGTGATGTTTATCCTTGTAGTCTGCAATGTAATTATATACCTAAGGTATCAAACACAATGCCTTCCAATTATGGTGTGGGTGTTAGGTCCCAATGATCATGAAGATATGCTGGCATGAGAGCCTAATGCTGAGTTTTGTGATGCTATGATCTGCTTCTAGACACTGATTTGACAGTGCTTCATTACTGAGACCTGGGCTGTGAGGTTCTACCATGTGCTGTGGAATGCTGTTGAATCCTGCCTGCATTCTGTTGTGTTATGTCACTTGTAGTCATTGTAGCACTACCTCCAGAATCATGTGGGGTGCAGCCGGCTGTGATGTCATGATGATGCCAAGTGTGTGGACACTCCCCCATCATGTCCAAGTGTGCTTCTTGTGTGAGTTTGAGAAGTTTTTTACTAGAATGCACACATAGATGCAAGTGGATGCTGTGTGTGCCACCACAGTGTGCACAAGGATCATAATGGCATTGTCCCTGGCCTCCACTATTCCCATGTAGTGACAAAATCCTTCACATATAACCTGACATACTCTATCCATCTCTACCTGACTATCTGTAGCAGTAGCCTGTGCTTCAACAATGTCATGGCACATCTGCTGCTGGGCAGCTAAGGCCTTGTATGTCTCCAGAGCTGGTTGTGAGACGTACCTTCTCCTGGCCCCCCTTGCACATGCATCACAACAGAGACTGATAACTCTGAAATGGTAGCATCTTCATGAATGTATTCTTCTTATTCAAAAGAGACTGGTCTTGCAGTACATGGTGTCCCCCATCCCATTTCCAATGTCATATTATCATTCTGTTGATTCTATTAGTCTGTGTCACTGCTTATGGAGTTGTGTGTCTGCTGTAAGGTGGGAGTCCTGCCAGTACACTTAGTGAATGTGTGCCACTGTCCTCAGGCTGTGTCATTAATTTGAGAGTTATGGCATCATTGTAAACAGCAATTTTGCTGTCAACTTCAGTCTGTTGTACTAGCACAATAGAAGCATTTGATTCTGGTGCTGAGCCTGTGAAGGAATAAGTGATGACATGTTGAGAACTTTGACAACAAAACTTATTTATGTATAAATAAATGATGCAGTGACTTATCATGCAAACAGTGTGAACTTTCCTGCACGCCTGATGTTGATGGGGCACCTGGTGATCAATCTAATAGGTTATATGCACACAGTTATACTGGTCAATATGTAGTAGCATGAAGTATCGCTATCATGTATGCACTAACCTTCCAGACTTTGAGATAGATTGTGACTGCTGTAGTGGTCTAAGTGTTTTTGTCCACACCACCTCTGTTGATTCCTGTTGTATTGTATAACTAATCAGGTGTTAATGGTGGGAATGTAGAAAAGCACCCACCAGTACTGTTGCTGAGAGCAGATGCATTCTCCAGCTTTGGTTTCTGCATGTCCTACAAAGTAATTTGTTCTTTTTCTACACTGTTCCAAGCTACCATTCCTTCCCCCTGCAATACAAATGCCAGGCACTACTAGATTCCATGCCTTAGCTGTCTCTGCCTCCCTTGACCCACTTCACCAAACAGACATTTTTCCATATTTGCCCAAAGCATCTATTAGGATGTTGTTCTCTTCTTCAGTTGTCTCTCTGCTATGTTGACCTACCTCTGCATGTAGTAAGCTGAAAGTACTCGTGGGTAGCAATTAAACCAGACTCATATCCATGAAACCTAAACTACAGTTTAATAGTAAATATTGCAAAAGCGTATAGAGTGTTATTTTAAATGGCATCAGCAACTCTTTGAAGCCATCTATGTGCTGTTACTATAACCATGCTAATTCATTTTATTCTGCTGACCTACTTTACTGTTACCAGTTTCAATGTAACTGAAATGCACAGAGTACGAAACTACATGTACACTGCAGTCAGAAATGGCACCCTACACTCCTGCTATTCTTGAGATTTTAAAAAAGAAAATCTCTTATTCCTTAACTAGTAAATATATACATCTGTCTAGCAGGTCTTAATAAACTGTACCAGCTTCTACAAACTTCTATCTATTCCCTGTATTAATAATTCATTTTAAATTGTTTGCACTTAGCTGGACTGTCGGCAACAAACATAGCTCAGCTCAGCTCAGTTAAATATGATTGAATTAAACATAACGGCATGATCTGGATCTGATTTATGAAGTGTGGAGCCATTTCAGTAGGCACAAAATGAATTTGGCTTCTTTGGAGTAAGCTGCAGTGAAGGCCACTGAGCTCACGTACATGTGCGACTTTAGAGTATTCCACAAGCAGAGTATTTTACTTAAAAGGGAAGGAAAAAGTGAAAGGTTTATTAATGAACTGCTATAACATCCCCACCGGTTGCATTATAAAGTTTCAACCCAGGGTAACACTAACATTTTGATAACAATGAGAAGGTAAATCTTACAACCTTTAGAAAATATGCATAGACATACAAACAAATGCCATCTCTCCCTCCATGTCCAGGTATTATTATGCAGAAAGTCTTCCATGTACATAAGAAAGGAAATAATGACATTGAAAGGCAAACATGGAAGTTGATGTGAGGGGTACAGCCTACAAGGCTACAGGACCAAATGATTATATCACATGTAAAGACATGGGTTTGCATTGTGAAGCTCTATTGCACTCCAGCGTCTTGGGCATAACTGGGCATGTAAAGGGGAAAGTAGGACAGTTTTATATGCCTTTTGTTCAACTGTACTTGACCAATCAATCCATTCTTTTCCAATAGGATGGGAGCCAGTCACAGAGACTGTCATTCAAGAAGCCATCAGGAGTTTTTATAATAAGCCCTAATCTTACCCACTGGTGGCTGATGCATATGCTCATATCACTAAGAGGGCCTACTATGCCCTACCCCTGTATGTGAGAGCTCTTAAGCACATGCTATTGAGGGCTACAGTCACTGTCTGAGTAAAGTAAGTCCACATCTCTGGTTATGGTGGTTTTACTTGTGTAATTCCTAGTGCATGTGCAGGACAGACATTAGATCATAAGTCCATCTCCCCTAAGTAGGCAAGCCAACACTGGGACACTTAGTCCTACTCTGCTCTGCATAGCTTTTCCAGCTTAAACCACTAAGCACACTCTGGTTGTTTGAGTAATAGTCAGGGCTTTATCCTTCTGCATCACAGAGATAGCACCCCCCACTCCACATTAGTTATGTATGCTAACCCTAACCCTTGCACTAACCATAACTTGTATCGAAGTTGAGTACACAAGAAGGTTTAGGCACTCACCACACACACACACACACACACACACACACACACACACACACACACACACACACACACACACACACACACACACAGTCACATACCTACTACACATCCCACTTACCTGTTTCAAGAAAGAGACACCCAGCAAAATGTCCATTTGATACAATGAATGTTCGTCTGAAAAACACTGCACTTCATCCTGTCGACCAAAGCAATTGATGATGAAACAGTCAACAGCTATACATGCATATACATATATATTTATATATGGGTATATGTAAATTTATCTAATACACGTTTTATCTAAAGGCAATATATCGAGAACACTTTATCTAAAAGCCATGTTATCAACACGTAATTTTATCGATGACTATATATACATATATATATATATGTATATATATATATATATATATATATATATATATATATATATATATATTTATATATATAGGTTTCCCTTTACATGTGTGTATTGCACAAGGGCAAACAGCAATTTTCCGAAAGGCAGTTTGCAAAGTTTGCAAATGCTGAATGGAAAAGGGTTTGAATGTGCAATGAGCGAATGCACAGTGAGATTCGCTCATTGCACATTCAACATTCTGGTGTGGAGTGCACTATAGTGGGGATCAGGAAATGGTTCCTTTCCCCACTGCAGTGCGATCTCGGAGTTAGAATAGAAAAGTACGGTGGGTATGGGTGGCGCAGCCCCCCACTTGGGGGGTGCAGGGGGGGCTTGCCCCCCCTACTTTACAATTTGTTTTTTTGTTGGATATTAATGTTCGAAAAACTGAATCTGCTCTTCAATTTGCTGTTTTTCAAACATTAAGGACTGTCGACATTTTCAGTTTCGTGGTTTCGAGTCGCTCATATGAGCACTCGAACCATTGTGATTCGAGATTATGAAGGTAAACCTATATATATACATATATATATATATATATATATATATATAGAGAGAGAGAGAGAGAGAGAAAGATACATATATATCTTTATTAGCAGTATGGAAAGTGTGAGGGGATTGCCTCTTTGCAATTTTTTTTGTTTCTTTTTGATGTGAAGATACAGCAGTTTTGCTCAGTCTTCTGACTTTTGTTTATATGTGTGTGCATATGTTGATGTTTTGTATATTTATATAGGTATATTTTTGTTGGCAACCTGAGAGTACATGCTGGTTTACTGACTTGCTCAAAGTGACACATTAGGCAGATGGAGGTGGAGGGAATCAAACTCTGTACCTTTGATTGCTGAAAGCAGCTCACTAACAGTTTAGGTTCTTAATCCTCTACAGTAACTGTTGAACTATAGGATTGTAAACACTGAACTATATATTTTCTGTTATATGACAGCATTAACACTAACAGTAATTTCATGCAGCATATGTATGGTACATGTAGCAGTGGTGCTTTGCTCCCATGGTACCAAGGTATCAGCTGAAAATGGACTTATAGCTCAGTGGGCAACCTTGAACCAAATTATAAATGCATACATACACGCACACACGCATATATATATATATATTGTGGAACCTGGCATGGAGAACACTACTGGTGCTGGGAGTTCCTCGGATGAGTTGGTTAAAGCCATTGGGAACTTGTCAGCACTTATCGAAGTGCTGACAGAACACGTTATTGGCCTCAGAAGGAGAATGAATGCCTCCCCGACAACCTTTGGGCCCCAGGGAGAAGAAGGCATGTCTTTGTCATTAGAAACAATGGCGAGTATTCCCCAGGGCAGTGGAGTCCTAACATTGGCAGTCAGCGCACAGAAAACGCTGAAAACAGCATGTTCAACAATGGACAAGTTTGGGGAAGTTTCCCTAGCCAAAGCAGTTCAACGCAATCTGGATTTGATTTACTACATTGGATTAACAGAGGTGGACAGGGCGAATTTGATTTTTCAACGACGCCCGTAGGGCAAGGTACTGTTGATCAAAAATTAAAGATTTTAGAACATGATGTATTGAAATTAAAGAAATTACAAGAGGAAAGTAATAACTTAGGGGAATGCCTGAAACATGAACAAATTCCCAAGGGCCTTAGGTGCTGGAAGTTTCCTAATGGCCTAGTTAAAGACTCTGAAATGCATAAAGACTTGTTAAACCTTGTTCAATAGACATGGTTGTGAGCTATTAGAGCTATTATTGAAGGATAACGAGAAAAAATTAAGTTTTTTAAAAGATGCTGTCAGTAGATTGGATGAGGAAATTAAACATGATTGTGTTTTGTGACGAAAACTAATGAATATTAGGCTATTTTTGTAAATATGGATAAGATTATATCCAACATCAAAGACAAAAAAAGTAAGAAACTGGAAAGAGATAGGAAACAATATGAGCTGGGACAGGCTTATTCCCTGCCAAAAAATAGTTGTGTTAATAATCCTGGATTGGTTGAAGTGATTGAGGAAGAATCTTTTTATGAGGGAGAGGATTTAGTAGATACTCATGGTTTTCTCAATAATTATGCCAACATTAATGACGGTAATTACGACAATGTCCCTTTAGGAGTAGCCCCCAGAAGATCCGAAAGGATCAGGAATCAACAGAACAATTTCAACAATCAATCACTCTTGTCCCAGTAATCCCTGGAATGGACAGGGATAGGGGAGAGGGACATATGGGACAAGGAGGGGGGGCAGAGGGAACAGTGGGAACTGGTAGAGCAATACAGTGTCATAACCGAGACGGATTCAGGCAACTGTGAGATAGTCCTTAATCAACACAGGGATTTTAAAATATTTAACTTAAGCAGTGCCCATGTTACTGAGGAATGTGCAAATCTATTTCAAAGAGGCCTTAATTTTGTTCCTACAAAAAAAGCCAACGTTGAAAAAACACTAGTTGATTTTATGGCATATATTAGGAAACTTAACCTAAATGTCATTTTGAATAAAAACTTTAGTGAACAACATAATCCACAGTGCAAAAAGACTAGTGTTTATAACCCACCCCTACACCCTTCATTACAGCTTTTTGACATGATGTGTACTAACGATATAAGAACTATATGTAAAAATAATAAAATCATAAGAGAGACTAGTAACTTAACAGTAGCAGAGAGCAACTTATTATTAAGTATTTGTAATGACAAGTCCATCCGGGTTATGAAGCCAGACAAAGGGGGAGGATTGGTGGTGAAGGACCAGCAAAGATACGTGGCTAGTATGTTGAGCCATTTATATGGTGATGGTTACGAAGAAGTGTCAATCAATCAGCTAAATATAGCTTATAGAAAAATTGACGTCACCTTGTATGAATTATTGATGAACGATCAGATACAAAAAAATGAGTATGAATTTATGGCACAGACTAATCCAAGGATCCCTACAATTTTTGGGATCCCGAAAATCCACAAGGACAACACCAACCCCCCCTTAAGACCAACTGTGGATGAAAAAGCATCCAAGACTTTGACTATAGCTAAATTTTTGGACCATCAGTTAAAAAAATGTTTGACAAAATGTTCCCATATTATTAAAGACTCATGGGATTGTCTTAGAAAAATCAAGCAGGACTTGTACAGTGATGATAGTAAGTGGGTGACTATTGATGTGAAATATCTATTTAATGTTATCCCACATTCAGAGGGCTTAGAACTGTTTTATGATTTTTTATGGAACACCCAACATTCCCATTACTGAATACTCACATTTAGGACTCTAATGGAGTTAGTCCTAGAAAATAATTTCATTCTGTTTGAAGGTCAACTTTTCAGACAAATTTCAGGAGTCACCATGGGGGCTGCCTGTGCCCCCATGTTTGCTAATATTGTGCTCACACAATGGGAGGTGACCAAGATTTTTGTTACTGAAGAGTACAAGCTATGTCAATTTTATGGCAGGTACCTAGATGACATCCTCATTTTGTGGGGAGGGGACCAGGATCAGTTACAAGATTTTTTCAACTATTTGAACATCAGTACTAGTTTTTTACAATTTATGATGGAAACTAATAGGGAGTATATAACTATTTGGATATCCGGATCAACAAAAATAGGCAGATGAAGAAATTTACTTCAACCATCTTTAGAAAACCCACCTACTTGAACACACTACTTCATTTTGAAAGCTGTCACCCCACATATCAGAAAAAGTCACTAGTAAAAGGACAGGGGGTTAGATTAGCAAGAACGATCAGTGAGATTAATATGTTTTATTATGAAAGGGATGTGTTATTTAGTATGTTGAGTAAGGGAGGGTATCCACAAGAATTTTTGGATCCTATATTACAAGAAGTCACTCATAAAAGGGAAATATGATACTTTTATCCACGTTTGGGTCTGGCTGTGGGGGCAGACCCACAACCTGAATTAGAAAAGGGTATTCTTGACAGAAGTAGGGTCTCTAACAATAACTAAAGCTCTTTTGGGAGAGCATTGATCTTGACTTTTACCCCCCAGTTTTCGGAGTTTAGAGACACTTTGTACAGAAATTGTTTTTTATTAAAAAATGATGAACAAGTTGTGAGTAAAATAGGAGAGAAACCTAAAGTGGTATATAAAAAAGGTACCAGTAAAAAAATATGACAGAATATAAAAAGAGTGAAATGAGTATCAGACAGAGTGGATTTACTAGGAAGTGTGGTCATTGCTTCCAATGCAGGTTTATATTAGAAGGTGACAGGGTTGAAAGACCTTCCCATGGGGTTGTGCGATCCTGGCACAAGAGCAATTGTGGTGCCAAGAATGTGGTCTATATTGCTTTGTGCCATGTTTGTAAAATATATTATATAGGGAAAACTAAAGATGCCTTTAGAACACGCATCTATCAGCATACCTATGATACAGGGAGGGGTAACAATAAAAATGCCCTGGCAAACCATCTCATTCAGTTTCCCGAACACAACTTCAAATTCTTTGTTCTAGAACATTTAGTAATTGATGAAAGAGGGGGACCCAGCAATACATTCTTAGAGTACAAAGAATTGTTGTGGCAATTGAGTGTCAATGCTGTCAGTCCCCCAGGTTTAAATGAGGTCATATCATTAGCTAGTTATTTAAAACTAAAGTCTGAGTTTTATTTATAATTCCTCCTTCATAAGATATTTTAGGGTTATTATTTTATTGTTTTATTAAATACTTAGGATACAAGCTTAAGAAGATTTTATATGTATATTTCAATAGAATGATAGGATGTTGTGTTACATAACATGTTGCATTATATGTTTCATTTTGGATATGAGTGTTGGCACTTTAAATGTTAATTGTATATTTAATTAATTAATTAAGTTTAGGTTGGGGCTATATATGTTTCATTTGTTACATTGTACACTATTCTGAAGAAGTCATAGTTCACAACTGACGAAAGCGCTAAAAATAAATTGTATCCAGCTCGTAGTAGTTCTGTGCCTTTGGTTTTTCTTGGTTTTTGGTGTGAAGCAATTGTATATATATATATATATATATATATATATTTATATACAGTGTGTCCATTTATTTTATATATATATATATATATATATATATATATATATATATATATATAGATATATATAATCGTAATATGTCATATAATGTTATGGTGACAGAAGATAAAAAGACTAAGATGGCATACTTAAGGAGATAAGAAGGCCAGCCCATTGCTATACAGGATGAAACCCTGAACATGGCCCTTGTGACTCAGGTTTGGTTAGAGGAGCTACCTAGGAGGATGGACATTTCTATTCTGTAGGAGTGACATTGTGTTGTTGATGTAAGTAGGTCATCTTTAACCCCTGGAGGAGGCCAGGGCTTGGAATGTTTGAAGGGCTGTGCATAGTGATGACCGATAAGGCATAGATGATCTAGGTCTCAGGGTGCACATATCCTCAGAAGCCATGTCTCATTACCAAGCTAGCTTGCAGATAACCTTGGCATCTAGCCTGCAAATATTACGTTGGCACACTGTGTGGGATCTTGTGAACTCCAGGTGCAAGCAGCCTGTGTGATACTATGGGTACCAGTTGAACTACAGCTCCCAACACCACCTTCCACTTCCCCTTCCCACTTTGTTTTGTGGTCCCCCTTGAGGCTAATGCCAGCATAATGCTGCTTTCACTTTACTTACATTCCAGACAAGCCAGCAGCCCCCCCCCCCAAAGTATACCATGATAGAATGCTAAGAGTAACTCGAGAGGTGCCTGGCAGCTGACGATTAAACTACAGTACAAAGAGTACAAATATATCTTATGATTAATAATGGGTGATAGCTTGACACAGAAAATAGAGGCAACTAATACAAGCATTAAAACACAAAAAGAAGGAAAGGCAGCATAATCCCAGAAGCATGCAGACATAAAGGAGACAGTTGCAGATAACTAATAGAGACACCACTACTGAACCAGATTAATCATGACAGCTATAATATTCATTCAATGTCTACTTATCCATGTGTTTGTTGTTTTACTGGAAGAGACATGAGCCTATATCAGAAGCTTAGACTAATTAAAATGAGTTAAGTATGTCAGTTTAAAATGAAAGTATCCTCTTAATCCAGAATGCAAGTAAAGAGGTATCCGTAAAGGTAGCTCAAGTTAATTGGCTCTATACAGAGAATACAGCACTTGTTTTTTTCTCTAATAAATGTTACTACGTCACAGGCTGACCTACTGGTACATTTCCATGTCCCCTTGGCATGCTGTGTCACAAGGAAGAAACACATTATGACATGGCAAGAAGTTTTGGTAATAACATATTCAAGACATTTAATTAAGAGAATGTGTGAAGATAAGTGTTACAGAAAACATATCATGTACTGGCAAAGATTACCTTTAGTTTATTTATTCTTACTACCTGTTAAGTAAGTAAAACTTGCTGTTAGAGATGTCTAGTTGTAGAAGAAACAGCAGAAGAAAGGAAAAGATAAATGCCTCGCTGAACATTTCAGAGTACGCACTGTGTGTGTAAAGGAGGCTTTATTGTTTTTGCTGACATCAGTGTGAGTCACACTTAATTTCACATTGCCTGGAGAAAGCACATCACATTACAGAGCCCTCAGATATCTGACATGATGGTTCCAAAGATCTTAAGCCATATCAGCAACATAAATGTTATTAATCATTTTCATTCTACACCGTGATCTGTCATCTATTTAAAATGTGGCAGGCTCCAGATTCCCAGGCAACAGCTGTTTACAGAAAGCTGAGAGCAGGCTTTAATTAGCTATGCAAGACAGGCAGTGTGCTGCATTTGTTCATGTACTGTGATAAATCTTTGCTTCCTTTATGTTTTCTAAATTAAATGAGAATCTTTGGTAAAGAACAACAGGCTATCAATTTCTTTTGTGTTAGACTTTTTGAAAAACATGCAATACAAAAACATACCTTACTCTGCTATGTTAAAGCACTGTATGCTTGGACTGAAATATTTTCTACCAGGTAGATTACACAAGACAAGCTAGATGGTAAACAATAATGAATGGACATTCTACCCTTGTCTGGAACAATGTATACCTAAGATTAGGTGGCAGTAATTTCCATGCGTATGAAGCCATAAGATTAAAAGGAAAGTTATAGTTCTCACTTTAATGTCTTACACACCCATGAATGCTTCAGAAAAACAGTGCCTAACCATGACTAGGCATTTCATTCATTGTCCTTCCTCTTTCACATCTCCTTGCCATATATACCTGTTCTTGATTACTAAGCATGATGGCAGCCATGTTGTTTATTTCATGCTTATCTGAAAAAAGGACCATCATGTTTTCATACTCAAGTATAAAACTTCAATTCATACGCAATAAAACAGCATAGCAATTGTGGGTAGTTTTTACCTGCCCTAGATATGACTGTGCCATGTGTGCAGCACAAAAGAATTGCAGAAGTTATGTAGGGAATATGAGCAGTTCTCTTCAGATAGCATAGTGTAGCTTTGGGAGGCAGCATTGTAATTTATGTATACTGAACATGCTTAATGTTATATATCATGCAACACATGGGCCTATTTTCTAGGAGTTAATAAATATGCAACATATAGGCTTATTTTATCAGGTGTTAATGTATGCATCATTGTGAGCTGCATTTTGATTCCAGATTTGTCTTCAGATGATAAAAATGCTTGTGTATATGAATTTTTTATAGACAAGGTTAAATGATATTATCATCTTCCATCTATTGTATCCCTATTTATTGCCACGGATTGCACTGTTCTTGTTACATTCCCTATCATTTCCTTGGGATATCATCTTACTATATTAACACTAGTGCAAAATGCCTATTAGCTTCAGATATCAGTAATTGACACCAAACTCCTTCATAGATCTTTATTACAGAGTGTATCATTTGTGTACATACACGTTGTATAACTGGTCTTAGGTAACTTATAATGAAATAGCAGGGCAATTTTAGTAGACAGAACAGCACATTGTCTCAATAATAATATATGGACCTCATAGCATGAGCTAATTTTCAGTTTTGTCATGCAATGTGTGTGTGTGTGTGTGTGTGTGTGTGTGTACGAGAGAGAGAGCACATGTATGTCCAATTTATATGTCCTTCCCTTTTCTTATCTATGTGAGATTTCTGTATATACTCGGGTATCTCTGCACATTCAAAACTCTGCTAAAGGTTATACTACATTGTCCACAAATATTGTATTTACCCTTGCCCCTATGTCTGAAGTCAGTGCTTAAAAATTACTATGCCAAGACTGCTTACTGAGTTAATACATGTTGAAATGAGTAAAACGAGTTCTCCTAAGAACATTTTTCAAGTAGTATAAATCTTTAAAAGAACATAAGTAGCATTATGGCACTTTGTCTTTGTATATCTTAAAAAAATAGGTGATATTTCCACATGGATTGTCGACACCACGTTTGCTAGCTGCCCCCCTAACTTGACTTTTTCACACTTTCATTATACCCTCCCTGTTAGTAGGAGGCATTAATTTGTTCAGGCCATCATATGAGTGATGTGCTTGAAC
Source organism: Protopterus annectens (assembly GCF_019279795.1). Lineage (NCBI taxonomy): Eukaryota > Metazoa > Chordata > Ceratodontiformes > Protopteridae > Protopterus > Protopterus annectens. Next base: position 552,660,744 of record NC_056749.1, on the reverse strand, counting down.
CCAGAGAGTTGTTCCTGAAAAAGTCAAAAGACCAACATTTTTGAAAACTGTTTTGCATGACAAGCTTCTTTGCTGGGTATGCCTCTACAGTTCCTTTCATGATATTTCCCCAGCTCGGTAATTTGGCTCTTCCCACCTTCCTTTCTCTTTTGCTGCTGCAGCTACTTTGGAATCTTTGCCCCAATCCAGAAGATGTGTATTCTCTTCCTTCTTTCCTTAGACTACTATCCCCCTTAGATTTCCTTTTCTCCACTGTGTCCCATTGTTCTTCCAAAACTATAATTAGGTTGTACCTCAAGTTCTTTTGAAAACAAGTACAATACTTAGTAGTATATTGCTTTTATAATTAAGGTTCAGTACAGTATCCCTCAGCCATGTATTCTTACAAAACCTTGAAAATCAAACCTGGGGATAATATTACCCTTATCTGAGCAAAGGATTATTAGCATCCTGTTTTATCTTAACTGCCATGCTAAGGGCTAGAGGTAAGATTGCTGCCTCTATGTAGCCCTAGAGTAAGAATGAGTTACTTTTACCCCTTTAGTTACTGACAGGTGCACCAGAAAGAGTGAGAATGGATGAGCCCTACACAAATAACTCAATTATTTGAAAAAAAAGGACCACATGATGCTTTTGGACCTCTTGCCACTCCTTCTGTATCCAGCTGTATATCTATAGGTACCCATCTCATAGTCTTTTTCTATCATCCTACTACCACTCTGACTAATCACCTTGCTACTTGCAAATTTACTTATAATATTCTCCCCTCAGTTATCCCCCACCACACGCATACTGGACTCATGTATCCCTTACTTACTGGACTCATGTATCCCTTACTTCTTTTTTATATGGACCTTATCAGCAAAGATATAGGTAATCTCCAAACTCTTGACCCTACTCAGTTTGGATTTGTCAAAGGGAGATCATGCCTATTAAACCTAATAGACTTCTTCAAGACAGTCACCAAGGCCCTGGATGAAGGGAAATCTCTGCATACAGCCTACCTAGACATAGCCAAGGCTTTTGACACTATCCCCCACTCAGGCATCATTGACACACTCACCCAGCTAGGTATCAACCCTTATATCATTAGATGGGTCGCTAACTGGCTCACTGATAGAACACAAGGGTGGCACAGCAGAGCTGTGGATAGCACTGTCACCTCACAGAAAGAGGTTCCCTGGTTCGATTCTTGTCTGAGATGCCTTCTGTGGAGAATCTGCATCCCAGGGATCACGTCAGTTGCCCTGCTACACAGGGGTCCAGGAAGTAAATAGTGTGGGAAAAAATAGCCAGGGAATTGTTATGGCTAGGCTTGTATAAGCCCTAGAGCAGATAGCCTAGTACCAACCTATGAACCTATGAACAACTAGTCAAAATAGGGGAATCCACCTCCAACAACAGACCTGTAACTAGTGGTGTTCCACAGGGATCAGTCCTGGGACCTCTACTGTTTGGAAAATGTTTCTCCAAAGTACAAGCAAAAACTAAAGGCCTGTGGCTGACAAAGTTTGTTGATGACTGTAAACTGGGAGCAGTCATAGAATCTCCAAAAGATGTCAACATCCTACAAGAGGGTCTTACTCAAACAAATGATTGGTGCCAAAGTCATAGCCTTAAAGTCAATGCAAAAAAAATGTATTATCATCCCTTTCAGTAAGAGTGATGTTTCTGCTATTATGTCAGAAGCAACACCCTAAGTATGCATTCAGTGGTGAGAGACCTAGGCACACAGGTTGACAGCAATCTTAGCTTTAATCACCATGTCTCCACAACAGTAAGAATGGCATTCTATATTGCTCATATCGTAAGTAAGGGCATTGCATCCAGAAAAAAAGAAGTTATAACCTCCCTGTACTCTTCTCTCATCAGGCCAATAACTGAGTATAATGACCTTTTTAGTATGTACCTTTCCAAGTACCTGCAGCAACTGGAAAAACCACAAATGTTCCTCACAAGGGAAATTGAAGATCTTCACTATCTGTCCTATGTGGATCATCTGAAATCACTATCACTTTATTCTGTTTCATACAAACTACTCAGAATCAATCCCTGCCTTGCATATAAGGCAATCTCTGACCCTGATTTATTGACAATGCTGCATATCAGTAAGTCAGATGGTACACAGGTTACTTGCTCTAAATGCCTAAACCTTGTATGTGACATTAATATAATCTGCTGGAGTGACAGATTTGTCTCCCAGAGGTTACCACACCTTTGGAACAGACTCCCACTTCATGTCAAATAGACCTTCTCACTGACCATCTTCAAACACAGTCTGGACGATTGGGTGGGTACCCGTAAGTTCACCCCGGGGGTTCTACCTGTGTCCCTCTTGGACATGGGCATTAGGTGCTGATCATGGAAATAAGGATAGAACTTGGCTAGGCTTATAAGGGCCCTAGGACCATTAGTATAGTAATGTCCTATGATCCTATGACTTTATGATCCTATATCCTTCCCATTAACAGCACTAATACTTGTAATGTTCTCATTTCTTTAATTTTTAGCACTCTGTCTACTTGTTAAACGCTTTTTGTTTACCAGTCATCCACTGTCTTCATAACTGCCTCATCCCATAACTTCCACATTTTACCTTTTATTATTTATGTTCATATACCATCCCAGTCCTTTCTCTCTTATCATGTAACCAGACCTTTTACTGTTTACTCCCACCATGTAGTTTACACTTCATATGGATCTGTGAATTTTACCATCATGTCACATAACAGCATTCACAAAATCCATAAAAACCTTGAATCTAAAGCATGTTTGAAAGTAACAAAACACACACAGAAGCTTTTTTTGCAGGGTGCAAAACCCTTGCACTCCCCTGTAGGGAAATGTGCCCCTGCCACTTTTATGTATATGCTTAACCCTGAAAAGACAAAGTACTTTTTTCTCAAATTCCTCTCCCATGAAAAAAAACAAAATTTAAAGTCCGCTTTCTTGATAATACAACCATTAAAGTCACTTCTCATAGCAAAATAATAGGGATGATTGTGGATGATAATCTTAAATTCAACCTACATATACAAAAGCGCCTAAGAAAAACTCATCAAAAACTAGACCTGCTTTATAGAGCCAAAAACATTCTCATGCTTGCAACTAAAGTTACTTTTGTCACTACTTATCACCTCTCCACAATTCAGGCATCACAAAAATCAAAACTTGAACAATGCTATAACAAAGTTGCTAAATTTGAAACCAGTACCTCCTATCAGAACCCACTACTCTGTAGCAATAAAAAGTCTAAACTGGTTTTAACTACCCTGTCAACTAACATATACACAGCTTCTTACCACCTATAAGATTATCCAAAATGAATCTACTTTTCCAGCACTAAATAACATTCTACACACCTATGTTCCTAGTCGGTCATTACAATCCAATGACCAACGACTCCTGTCTGTCCACTAATCTGTCAAATCTGTTGAGCATTGCCTGTACTCATACCATGTTGCTAAGGCCTGGAATTCCTTATCTTTTACCATCATGTCAATAGCCTCCCTCCCATCCTTCAAAACCAGTCTGGATGACTTCATAGCTAAAAGCTGTCTATTATTGTTTAACACCAAGATAAACAATATCCCTAAATGTGGACAAATACCTCTTCATACCGTACATCTCCTTATGCTCTCTTCTTCACTCACTTCCTTACTTCTATCAATTTCTCTCCCCTGGCTTCCTTTTTAAATATACCATAAGCCTGCTTTTCTCTCACTTCACATTGCATTTCCTGTTTGTATTATACTAACTTACCTTTAATCCCTGTATAAACTGGCTAAAGTTTCTCTAGTAAACCATTGTCATACAACTTGTAACTATTCTTAACCAATGTTTTCATATTATGCCTAATTGGGTATAATTATTTAAACTGTATTAGTTTTTGGAATTATTTTCAAAGACTGAAAAATTACCATTCTTAAAATGTTTTGTAATAGTTTGGAGCTTTTCTCCCTGGGCCTGTGTTGAAAATGGGTTTGTACCCATTTCCACATGAATGAATGAATGAATGAATGAATGAATGAATAGATGGATGGACAGACAAACAAACAGACAGACAGATAGATAGTTTAATAACAGAGTTTATATAGCTATTTCAGGGAAAATCAAAATCCCTAGGGTAGCACAATCTCAGTCTTCAGTGCAACATTCCCCGAAGTACTCACAAGTGGTCAATAATGACAGACTCATTTACTAGTGTAGTAATATTAACCTGGTCCCTAAGGGGCTTATCTGAACTCACACTTTTACAAACATCATGAAACAGAAAAGCATTTTCCAGTTTTACTTATAATTCCCTATCTTTATATCCAGTAACCAAAAAAGATGGAAAACCGAAGGAAGAATAAACTAGTAATCCAAAACGATCTCCAGCCACAGCAGGTACCCAATAAAGGCAGTCTCATGATGTAGTTTCACTTGGTTTATTAACAAAAAACAGGACTGAGCGCTTTCATTTCCCTCAAGGAAACTTCATCAGAATCATAATACCAGTTGTAATTGTAGTTGACATAACAATCAAGGTCCTCCCATTGGTCAACCTCTGTCAGATACCACAGTTATATGAACATCCCTGTCTATTATTTTAATGTTCTACAGCCACAGTATTACACTTTTCCTTATGCATTAGCTCACAACCTCTGGCTCCTTCAGCAACCTTTCAGCACCATCTAGGAGGCAAAAAGAGCCTATCTTTATATATTTCTGCACACAGCTAAAACATATTCTGCTCTTTTGCCTGCTTTCACTAACAGGGTTGAATTGTCAGACCTTCACTACTGTCCTTCCAGGCAGATCTACAAAAATGTATACCTTTAACACCATTCATATCTCACCTGTTAACTACTCAATTACTAGTCACTTCACAGAAAAATAAGCAGTAACCAATTATCAAATATAGCAGATACAAGCAACTCACTCAAATCTGCTTCACACTTGAGCTAAGAAAATGTAAATATGTGGGGGGCATGGTCAGCCAATCCCAATCACTGTTTAATGTAAAAGCCAGTATTGCATTTGTAGTCAAACCTGAGCACTGTAGTGTTCCATGTGGGGTCTAAATGCTATCAACTGCTCGCTACATTGTAGGAATCAGTTTGTTTCAGTTCAAAAGAAGAAATGTCTTTTTTTTTTTTAAAATATGCTTGTGGACAGATGGATGTTAAAGGAGGGTTTGGGGCAGGACACAGAAATGTGACCTGAATGTCTGTGACTGGAAAATGGTGTGCCAGTAAAAGGAGTGTCCAGTTTTTGGATTTTTTTTTTTTTTATGCTCTTCACTTGAAGAGCTGAGGGGCGGGCACTATTTGAATCAGCAATATTTCTGATTGAATGGGATGCTAGTAATCAAAGAATGTTCAAACACACCCTTAGGCTCACGCGCGCACACACACACACACACACACACACACACACACACACACACACACACACACACACACACACACTTGTGGACAGTAAATGATTGGTAATACCCACTAGTGGCATGTTTTTGGAATGTGGGTAGAACCAGACTATCCAGTGAAAATCCATATCAACATGGGGAGGGCATAAAGACATGAACCACACCAGTGAACTAAGGGACTTTATGGCAGCAGTTCTACATTACCATGCCACAAACTTACAGAATAATTAGCACATAAAAATATTTCCCTTCTAACATACCATAAATGGGTTACTAACTTAAAAGCCTAACCAGCTAGATGGAAAAAGTAGTGTCAGTTCAACTTTGGGGGATGAGTGAGTTTGGATGAAGGAGTTACGGCATGGGGCCCAGCAGTAAAACAGTGCATTGTCTTTATCTTTTCTTGAAATACTGGTTATCTGCAATACTTTTAAAAGTAGTTGTGGCAGCATTCCATTTGGGGTACAGAGATGGATGCCTGACACATCCTTCACTGCAGTAGTAAATGGAGTTCAGGGACAGGATGATGTTACCATATGGTGTATTCAGTAACTGGGATTTTCATCATTAGAGGAATTCTTCATTTGTCCCATTTTTGTCTAAATATGAATGCAGTCAGGGAAGACTGATATGACAAAATATCATACTGGTATTGCCAAATAAATATCCAAAGGCAGAGGTGGCAGTAGTGGGGAGGGGATTACAGAAATATGAAAGCAAATGCATACCACAGTAGACCTAAATGTTTTGTGTTGTCTAATGAGATATGTATACATCAAATTCCAGATCTTGAAATGACAATGAAAATGTGAAATACTGATATATATATATATATATATATATATATATATATATATATCTATATAGGTCCACTATGTAACAAAAACTCAAAGTTCTGAAACTGGCAGAAGTACGAAAGTCAAGATCCGGAAGCATGGAGATGTTGAATTTCTGCTTCCACTGGTGCGGTGTGTGGATGTATCAGATGAATTTAGTTAAGTTTGTGTGTGTAAATGTGTTGTTTAGGGGCTTTAGTGTGTGTAAGTGTGTGTTGTAACTGTGATGTGTGTGTGTGAGGGACTGTAAGATTTGTGTGTGTGTATGTGTGTGTGTGTGTGTGTGTGTGTGTGTGTGTGTGTGTGTGTGTGTGTGTGTGTGTGTGTGAGTTTCGTTTGTGTTTCTTTTTGTGTGATCTTGGAGTTAGAATATATAAGTAGGTGGGTGTGGGGGGTGCAGCCCCCCCCATGGGAGGTACAGGGGTGCTTGCTCCCCTGCTTATCTATAGTGTAGATGCATTTATTAGATTGTGGGGGGAGTTTTGTGTTTGTTTATGTGTGTACTATATGTGTAGTAGTGCATAGTTTCAGCATTTTCTATTTCGCAGTTGTGTGTTTTCGGAATTGTGAGTTGTGCTTGGGTTTTCAGCTACTGAATTTTGGGATTTCAGTATTTTGAGATTACATAGTGGACCCATATATATATATATCTATATATATATATATATATATATATATATATATATATATATATATATATATATATATATATATATATATATATATATATATATATATATATATATATATATATATATATATATATATATATATATATATATATATATATATATATATATATAAATATGCGCAACAGAATCCTGAAAGCTCGAAATCCTGAAGACAAAAATCCTGAAAGTTCAAAATCCTGAAAACTCAAAATCCGGAAAACACACAGGATACCAACACTTACTATGTTCCAAAACAACATACAGAAACATATGACCCTTCAACTATATGCAGGGGGACAAGCCCCCCTGGACCCCCTATGTGGCAGGCTGTGCCCTCCCACACCCCCCCTACTTTAATATTCCAACTCTGAGATTGCACTACAGTGGAGTAAGGGAATGCGGGGATTTCCCGTACCCTACCTGCAATGCCAACACTCAGATGGCACACACACACACACACATACACAACATGCAGGGCACCTTGCAGGCCCTGCATACACACCCAGCATTTCACAATCTCACTTACCTGGCACTTCCACTTTAAACCTTCGATGTTCTGTACATTGATGTTCTGGTCTTGATGATCAGAACTTCGATGTTCTGAATATTCGATTATTTAAAGGGAACCTATATATATATATAAATATATATATATATATATATATATATATATATATATATATATATATATATATATATATATATATATATATATATATATATATATATATATATATATATATTTATATTTAGTGGGGTTTTTTGCTCACCTCTGCATATAACATCATTTATTTATTGCCTTTATTCCCTCAAGCCAGCTATGATATTCAGTTTGTATATAATATATATATATGTATGTATATTACATTGTATCATTTATTCTGTACATTATGTCATGTAACTATTGTGTAAGGATTATGTTTTCCTATGTATATTTTGTATATTATGTCATGTAACTATTGTGTAACTATTATGTTTTCCTATGCCTCAGACTTAAATAAGACTTTTTTGAGTAACCATGTACTGCAATTTTAAGAATTAAAAAATGCAAATGCAACTGGTCACTTTTTGCAATTTCATGCTTCACTCACATCCACATCTAGCTTCCACCTTTCAGCCAGTGAAACAGGAGCAAGAATAGTTGTGAGATTTAAGCAAAAGGTGTTGAGTTTGCTGAGTCTTTCTATGCAGCATTTAACAGCAGAGGGGAATGTGAGTGTTGAAGTTTGCCAAATTTATCCATGCAGTATTTAACAGCAGAAGGGTATGTGCATTGGAGTTTGCTGAGTCCATCCATGCAGCATTTAACAGCAGGGGGGTTCATGTGGGTAGAGTTTGCTGAGTCCCTCTGAGCAATATTTAACAACAGTGTGTGTGTGTGTGTGTGTGTGTGTGTGTGTGTGTGTGTGTGTGTGTGTGTGTGTGTGTGAGTGTTTATGTGTGTGTTTTTGTGTGTGTGTGTGTGTGTGTGTGTGTGTGTGTGTGTGTGTGTGTGTGTGTGTGTGTGTGTGTGTTGGGTGGGTGGGGTGCATTTGAAATATCGGGATCCACTAGAGTGAGTCCCAAAATACAGAAACTGAATGGCCAAAAGAATGGACTTACATATATTAAGTTTAGGATGCCATTTCTCAGAATATTCCCTTATCTCTGAGATATGGGGATCTTGGAGTTGGTATGTATATATTTGAGGGGTGTGAGGGGTGCAGAGGTTTCTTGCACCTCTGCAAAAAGAAGTTTAAAAGAGAACTGAAATTTTCAAGGTTCACACTTGTCCAGTTTTTCAGTCTCTTTATTCTGCTATTGGCATTTTGAGTGCCAGCATTTCAGTAGCCAGCCGTGTGTGTGTGTGAGTGAGTCGGTGTGTGTGTGTGTGTGTGTGTGTGTGTGTGTGTGTGTGTGTGTGTGTGTGTGTGTGAGTGAGTTGGTGTGTGTGTGTGTGTGTGTGTGTGTGTGTGTGTGTGTGTGTGTGTGTGCGGTAAGTGTTCCACTTAGTTAAGGGGCTTTGTCAGAGTCAAACCCTGTACAGTAGATAGAGGGAGTAACAGTGTTTATCCAACTCCAAGACCCACCATACATTTTGATGCAAAACATGTTCTAGTAACTTTTTAAGTGATTTAGAATAGTCTGCCAGAGAAGAGCTACGCAAGTCAAAAATGAGATGTGGGTGTCCTTCGAACATGTACGCCACCCCCAAAAAACCCTGTATGCTATATGCTGTAATATTTTTGATTTGCTCAGCTTTGTTTCGCTCCACTACCTTACCTCCAGTTCCTGCCAACCCTTAGTTACTATAATATCATACTCCTTACATACACATACACATTTCCTTGTGATTCTTATTCTAAACTTCCCCACATGACCTTACTACTTCTATACATACATGTTTCTTGTTTCTTATTTCCCTATCTCAATTTAATTTGTAGCCCTATTCCCAACTATCTTTCTCTCTCCCATACTGCTTTGCACTATCTCCACATATAATAACAGCCCTCCCTAATAGCACCTATTTATTCTAAATTGCATCTTTTTCTTTTCTCAAACAAATACCCATCTGTTCTTATTCTGACTACACCATTATACTCTAGCTTTTAATACCGTTGTATTCTTTACATTTTGGAGAAGATATCAAGACAACTCACCTCTCTTCCTTTATGGAAAATGCTTCTCACCTTACCTATCCACTTTCAGAATCCGCCATCCCTGAAGCTCCTACTGTCCTGCAACTTCTCGTTTCCTTCTTCAGTGCTACTTCACCACCACCTGAAATCTAAAGAATACAGATTGTTGTCCTTAATTATGCTAGTCTTCACCTTATCCTCTATTCCTCTCCTCCTGTTGTGCCATCGCTCCTCCTACCTTGACTCAGTAACATCTTGCAACATCTCTCCAACTCATTACCAGCCACCTATCCATACGTCCTCTTCACACTCTCCACATGTTGCAGCAAGCCTATTTAATATTGCCCCTCACCTTTATTCCAAATATATGCTGACTAACTGCACTTCAGCTCAACCCAAAACAAAATCATGTGCAAGAATCCTCTCCAAAAAAATTATGCATGTTTCCCTAATATACTAAAATCCTTCTAGGAGGAGATATACACAATAATCCTGGCCCCACCTATCACAATGAACAGAAATCTTCTCCCACACACATCTGTAACCCAACAACAGCCAATCCCCAACCCTGATGATCTCTAATTTGTGCTGCAATAAATGTTATAAGTATAAGAAATAAAGCTGCAGAACTGTATGCCTGGATTACCCAACATAAGCCTGATGGTCTTGCTGTAACTGAAACTGAACTTAAACTCAGTATAAACGAATCCAAAGTTATCCCTCTTGGCTATAATATCATCCCTAATGATGGTATAAAGGGGAAAGGTGGTGGTATTGCTTTAATATTTCCCAGTACTTACAACATTTCCCCTTAAAACCAATATCAAACTTCACTTCAGCAGCTTCTTGTTGCTTTCCTCAAAATAAACACTTATAAAGAAACATGTATTACTGTCCTTTATATCCCTGCTGTGGACAATACAGCTATACTGGAAAGATATCCTACATTGGATACCCATAACATTTCCACAAGAAAAAGTATTACTAGGTGATGTGAATGTCAGTTGGTTAGACAAACTAACTCCTGTACATCTAGGATAATCCTACATTGTTTCACACAACTAATTAATAGCCCTACACATTACAGCAAAACATCAAATTCTCCATTAGACTGGATCCTAGTATCAGACTCTGGCAAATACTCCACCGCAGATGCAATGTCAGACTTCCTCTGTGATCATCTCCCAATCTATATGACTAGACATCTCACACTTCCAGTTAAACAGCATATTTATAAAACAACACACAACCTTTCCAAGTGTAACCCAAAAATGTTCATCACTACGCTATCATCTGTTAACTGGAACTTCCTAAAAATCCTCCCTTTAGACAATGCTGTAACTCAATTCAATACAACTTTTCTAAATATCCTAAATAGCCTTGCACCTCCTAGAAGGAAGAAACGGAAAACAAATAATGCAATTTGGTTATCCAAAAAGAGTAGAATGCTAATGCAGGATACGGAAAAAGCATGGAAAATGGCAAAAATATAAAACACCTCAGTATGTTGAAAACTTCAGAATGCTTTCAATAGTAATAAAAAGCAAATAAATGAAGTCAAAAAACTGTAATATGATGACTTTCAGAATAATACTAAAGAAAACCCTAAAAGATTTTGGATATCCATTAAAGAAATATTACATCCTGGCCAAAGAAACCCTCACTATTCTATTGCTATCTTTTCCTTTCCCCACTCTCAACCTTAACTTCTGCTTTCCTGTCACACTAGCTTTTTCTTTTCTATTCTCACACTAAAATTATCTCCCCTCTGCTATGTTCCTTGAGATGCATATTATACTAATGTGTGGTTAGAATGTATACCGCTTATTAAGTCTATTTTAGTATTTTATACTAATGTGTGATTTGAAGGTACACCAGTTACTAAGTCTATCTTACCATGACTGTAATACTACTGCTTGATATTCTTTAAGTAAATTATTATTTTATGTCTATGAATATTTTCATTGTATATAATTTTGTGGAGCGTTTCTCCCCAGGCCGCCACTGAAAATGGGTTCTCTATAGGACCAGTGGACTTTCCTGGTTAATAAATGCAATAAATAAATTCAACCCAAACCCCTGTCCCGATAACTCGCCATTCGAAACTGCAATACTGTTTAACACTTTTACAGATAGTATAGTATCTCTCACCAAGGATTCATCAACATCTAATCCCAACCCTGACCAACAGCCACATATCACCACATCCAATTCCACCTTCAAACCTGTGCCCATATTCTGTATAAAACTACTCTTAAGCCATGCTCTTCTTCTTCAGCTGATGCCCTTCCAAGCGAATACCTAAAAGTAGTAGCCAACAGCATGACCTGTCCTGTCTCACTCCTTATAAAGGGGTCAGTCCAGGATTCCCACATTCCCTCTGTCTGGAAAAAGTCAAACATTATACCTCTGCATGAAAGACGAAATTCAAAAGACATTAATAACTTTGGACCTATAGCAGTCTTATTTCTTCCCTTGCCATAAGCTTGAAAATGTATTCAAAAACAATTGCTAGACTATCTCTTGCAAGACGAATTTCTGTCCAATACAGAACATGGATTCTGTTCTTCCCATAGTACTAGCACTGCCATTCTAACCTATATAGATAGTGTCAATAAAGCTAGAGATAATGGCAAACTAGCCTCTTCCTTATTTCTAGACTTGTCTAAAGCCTTCATTCGACAGAGTTTGTCACAGCAAGCTTCTACTTCAAATGTCCTCACTCCGTGTCTCTCAGCCCACCCTTCTATGGTTTAAAAGCTAACTGTCCAGTAGTTATCAGTCAGCAAAATGGCACTGCACACTCCCTCCTTACCTGTCAGTCACCACTGGTATACCACTAGGCTCTGTCCTTGGTCCCCTCATCTTTAACACTTTCACGAACACTCTATACTTCCAAACAACAGGCCACTTTAATACAATATGCATGTAATTTCCCTCTCATTTGCATATCTGCCAACTTGGTACACCTCCAAAAACTTACTCCGGAAGCTTTAACAGTCACTGAAACATGGCTTTGTAACTCACAACACATGCTCAACCCAAAAAAGACCAAGCTACTACTGTTTTTTTACCTACTCCCCCTCTCATGAAAATACAAAATTTAAAGAACTTTCTCTGGATAATACAACCATTGAAATCCCATCTCATAGCAAACTATTAGGGGTGATAGTGGATGAAAATCTTACATTCAGCCTGCATATACAAAATTGCATAAGAAAAACTCATCAAAAACTAGGAATGCTTTGCAAAGCCCAAAGCTTTCTCACTGTCACTGTTAAAACTACACTTGTCACTATGATCTCCTACCCACTCTTCTTTATGGTGCTGACATACTTATTAACCTCCAGGCTTCACTAAAATTAAAAAATAAACAATGCTATAACAGAGTTGCAAATTTGTAGCACATACCCCTTTCAGAACTGACCACTCTATAGCACTGAAAAACCTAAATTGGTTAGAACTGCCACATCTACTAACATATACACAACTTCTTACCACCTATAAAATTATCCAGCATCCATCTGCCTGTCCAGCACTAAAAAACATTCTACACAACTATGCTCCCAGTTGGTCATTGTGATCCTGTGACCAAGAACTATTGTCTGTCTACAAACCCAGAAAATCTGCTGGACACCGTCTGTACTCATAAAAGGTTGCTAGGGCCTGGAACTCCTTACCTGTATCCATCAGGTGTATACCCACCCTCCCATTTTTCAAAACCACTCCAAAAGACTTCCTAGCTAAAATCTGGCTCTGTTTTTGCTCAAAACAAAGATAAATGATATCCCTAAATGTGAACAAGTACCTTTTCATTCCTTACACCTCTTTACTCTCCCTTCTTCACTTACTTCCTTACTGATATCTAATTCTTTCTCTCAAAATATACCAGAAGCCTGTTTCTCTCTCACTTCATATTGCAATTCCTATTTGTTTTAGACTAATTTACCTTTAATTTCCATACAAATTGCCTAAAATTTCTCTAAATGTTAAATGATTGCCATATACCCTGTATCGATTCTTACCAATATTTTTATATTATGTTTAATTTGTTATAATTATTTAAAGTGCTGATGTTTTTGTTTTATTTTTGAAGATTGTAAAATTATTGTTCTTAAAATGTTTTGTTATAATTTTGAGCTTTTCTCCCCTGGGCATCCACTGAAACTGGGCTTCTAGACAGTCAGACTTTCCCTGTAATCATATGTCAATAAATAAATACATGTGTGCATGACTTGTGGGTCGTTGAACAAAAGCTACTGCTACAGCATTTATTCTGTCTGTAATTGTTTTGCTTTATTCACTGCACTAAGGAATGCATTAATTCAATAATAGGCATGGATTGTGTAATGCAGTCTAAACATGATTCGTTTTAGTAATATATTTTTGCAGAAACCTTCTTTGGAGCTTCCAGCAAATTCAAAGAGTTTTGCATTTGTCAGGTTATACAGTCTGCATTACTTACTGATGGTGAGAACCATTTAATCTTCAATATCCCGTATATAGACATTGTTACGTATTATTGTCTTCTATAAAAGATCTGATTGTAAAGGATTTCTTCATTTAGTTAAAAACTGTTACTCTGGCAGTTAGCACAGAGGACTAATGCTCTAACTCGTTGATCAGCTGCTTCCTGTGCCAAGGGTACAGGGTTTGAGTCTTTCCTCCTTCATTTATCTCTCATGTGATATTGAGCAAGTAATTTAACCAGACAATGCTTTGTGGCAATTGGAAATTTGTGCTAGACTCCTTAATAATCTCCAAGACTGCATGCTTAGTAACCATGAACCTGTTGTCATTGTTTGCCAGACATTTCCTATTGTGTAGCTGATCTATTTCAAGAAATGTTTGGGCAGTATCATAGGTACACTATTTTTTAATACAACACAGGCAATTTATTCTTCAAGGTGAGCAGGTATTGCATTTGTCAATGATGGATTTAAATACAAAATTCCAGCAACAAACTAATAGGAAGACACAGAAACAGCTGATACATCCAGTTCAAATCCTTTACTGCAGTGCAACAAAACACAAGCGCTTTCACCAAACAGGCATCATCAGGTGTATTACAAAAGCACTAACATACACACACCCCTATCTATACATCAGAAGTCACATGATGCAAATTCAAATTTAAAACCACAGATTTAAAAACACAACATCAGACATAAATAATACATACTAAAACTACGCCTTAATGCTAACTACCTTCTTAGAGGTCTCTTCTTTAATTTGGGTACATTCTCATAAAGGATGCAAGTAGGAATTCTCATATAGCTGGAACTAAACCATGTGGTCATTGCAACTGGTGTGCATATATTGAAAGCAGTTGCAAATTTGAACATCCTGACCAAGGCAGATGTTATAATTTCACAATAGCAGCTACATGTGATACCTTACATATTGTTTATTTAGCTTACTGCACTGCATGTAAAAAGTTTTACATAGGTAAGACTGACCGTCCCTTTAGAGAGCGCATAAGAGAACACATCTACCATATTAATAAAGGTAATGTGGTTAGTGCACTGGCGAAGCATGTTTTGAGTACTGACTCCAGTCATAGTTTTAAATGTTTAGTTATTGCTAGGGTTTATGAGAATGTGAGGCAAGGTGATATACGTGCAAAGACCGAGGATTTAGAATCCTCATGGATAGTGAGGTTCAGGGCTGATGTGGGACACGGGCTTAATGAATCAGTTCCATTAGTACCTAAATTAAACAAGAGACCTCTAAGAAGGTAGTTAGCATTAAGCCATAGTTTAGTATGTATTATTTATGTCCGATGTTTTTTTATATTAAATTTGTATGTCTTTTTTATGTTTTGTGTTTTTAAATCTGTGGTTTTAAATTTGAATTTGCATCATGTGACTTCTGATGTATAAATAGGGGTGTGTGTATGTTAGTGCTTTTGTAATACACCTGATGATGCCTGTTTGGTGAAAGCGCTTGTGTTTTGTTGCACTGCAGTAAAAGATTTGAACTGGATATATCAGCTGTTTCTGTGTCTTCCTATTCGTTTGTTGCTGGCATTTTTGTTTTGGACACAGTAAGTGAGCCTTTTATAATGGTAGTAGTTTTTTTTATTATATTAAATACAAAGTTGTTTGCTAGCAGCAACATCTGCATTAGTAAAAGTGCTCTATAATGCTCTATAACACTCTATAATGTGGCATTATTAAGATGACATTTACATCTGCAGCAATTGTGTATATTGACTTACCATATGTGATTAGGTGGTTGATATTTCTTATGCTCTTATAAATATTTAAAATGTGCCAAACATAACTGGGTCTTACAGGATGATGCCAGTGACATTCATGCAATTTCATGTCGTTCATCCAAAGCAGCCAATAAAGTACATGTAATGTATTTCTTCATAATGATGGGTATATACGAAGCAAATATAACTGCTGACTGGGGTTCTCTGCTGATAAAAGTACCTCATGGTCTTAACTCATCATTTTAAGCTGTCAATTTGGCTTTGTAGTACTAATGAGTCTGTGAAAGAGAGCAAGAGAGAATTAAGCCAGAATACTTTGGCTACTGTGTATTTGTGGGAAACAAATTTGAAATATGTGAGGCTGGTCATTGTTATCAATTTTTTGACACCAACATCTTGGACAGATGTTGTTAATAATTTAGCTATAGTTGATATGTTTGGGGAATGTCTGTGGATGTAAATATATAGATAATCTGTCACTGGTCATATGCATTTTCAATGAATGTGAGTTCCAAGGGAAAGTCTGTTTAAAAGTAAAACTATTTTTTTATTAGCAAAAATTCATCAGTGTTTGTTCTATAAAATTTGAAATAAAAGTTTTAAATTAAATGTCTGTCATCATCATCTTCTTTTGGCTGTTCCCATTAGGGGTCGCCACAGCGGATCATCTGTTTCCATTTCTTCCTGTCCTCTGCATCATGATCTTTCACACCAACCACCTGCATGTCCTCTCTCACCACATCCATAAACCTCATCTTAGGCCTTCCTCTTTTCCTCTTACCTAGCAGCTCCATCCTTAGCATCCTTTTCCCAATATACCCATCATCCCTCCTCAGCACATGCCCAAACCAACGCAATCTCGCCTCTCTTGCTTTGTCTCCAAACTGTCCAACCTGAGCTGACCCTCTAATATACTAATTCCTAATCCTGTCCATCCTAGTCACACCCAATGCAAATCTTAACATCTTTAACTCTGCCACATCCAGCTCTGACTCCTGCCTTTTCGACAATGCTACTGTCTCCAACCCATATAACATAGCTGGTCTCACTACCCTCTTGTAGACCTTCCCTTTCACTCTTTTTGGTACCCATCTGTCACAAATCACTCCTGACACTCTTCTCCACCCATTCCACCCTGCCTGTACTCTCTTCTTCACCTCTCTTCCACACTCACCATTATTTTGAACTGTTGATCCCAAGTACTTAAACTCATCCACCTTTACCAACTCTACTCCCTGCATCCTCACCATTCCTCTACCCCCCCTCTCATTTACACAGATATATTCTGTTTTAGCCATGCTGACCTTCATTCCTCTCCTCTCTAGAGCATATCTCCACCTCTCCAGGGTCTCCTCAGCCTGGTCCCTACTCTCATTACATATCACAATGTCATCTGCAAACATCATAGTCCACGGGGCCTCCTGTCTAATCTCATCTGTCAACCTGTCCATCACCACTGCAAATAAGAAAGGGCTCAGAGATGATCCTTGATGTAATCCCACCTCCACCTTAAACGTATCTGTCACTCCCACCGCAGTCCTCACCAATGTCACACTACCCTTGTACATATCCTGTACCACTCTTACATACTTCTCTGCCACTCCCGACTTCCTCATACAATACCACAACTCCTCTCAAATGTCTGTAAGTACTCTAAATGAAAAGGAAAAATAATATGCACACTGATAGGTTTGAACAGTGTTTATGGTAACTGAATGGAGACAGTCAAGTAATAGGACCTTGGAATGGTTAGGGAGGCTGGTCCATTACTTTGCTTCGGTTGTCATTTTGCTATGATCCTACTTTGCATGCAAAATGCTAACGGAAAATAATCTAATACTTCTCTGTGCAAATTTCAGCAATGAAAGGAATTGCACTTACCTTTTTCAAACTAGAATGTACAAATCAAGATGATGATTTTCTTTTTCTGCTATACACTATATCTACTGGAGAATTATCAAAGTAGCCATAATTGTTATTAGGTTCATACGTTCACAGGCAAGTACTAAACTAACTGCCTTTGCAGACCATCTTTATGCCTAGCCGGTTTCTCTTTTTGTGCTTGAATTAACATAGCCCATTTGGTGATGGATTGGCCTTAGCCATCCCATGGTCGATAAATTATTCCGAGTGAGAATAACTGGGATCATACCATAGATTATCTGAGGGGACCCATGCATGGGATAAAGTAATTAGGAGCTGCTTCTGTCCAGTAGTAGCACATGAGGTGGACTTGGGG
Source organism: Protopterus annectens (assembly GCF_019279795.1). Lineage (NCBI taxonomy): Eukaryota > Metazoa > Chordata > Ceratodontiformes > Protopteridae > Protopterus > Protopterus annectens. The sequence continues at coordinate 552,642,750 of NC_056749.1, read as the reverse complement.
TGAACTGTCTGTTTCCCATCTATAGATTCAAGTTGTGTTTGAATATGGACAAGGATGAGCTTTGTTTTGCATGGATGAGTAGTCTGTTCTAGAGCAGCAATTCCCCTCTGCGAGCTGTACCTGGTCCCTCACAACTATTCTCTGTATGTTGTAGAAGGGGTTTTGATCCCCACACTGGGTACTTCTGATGCCATTTGACTTGCTAATGTGCAGTAAGCCCATCAGTTTTGGGTTGGAGGATGCCTCGTATGTCAAACACAGGTCACCACTTAGCAGTCTGTAGGATACTGATAGGGCTTTGAGCCAGTCTATCCAGGACATATTCTTCAGACTTTGTATCATTTTAGTAAGGTATCTTTGAGAATGTTCCACTTGTTTCATGCGTCTGAACAGGTGCATGTCAAAAGGGGCATTTATATTCAATGATAGGCCTAATGAAGGCTGAGTAAAGGGGGGCAGTGACATGATCTTGACACAATCCCTTTGTTTATAAGCCCTGCAGTATAGAACGACTTTCTTCTGACAATGGATACATGCTGGTTGAAAGTTAGTTCACTGTCCACATAAGTTCCTAAATCATTAACAAGTGGTCAATATTTAGGGGCATATTGTCAATGCATTATGTTTCTGCTACTGCAAATAATAAGGCAAGAGTCAACGATTATATATGAATGTTATCAATGCTGTAATAGTATTATGAACTACAATATGTATTATCATTCAGGGTTTAGAATCACAAGCATTGGGACATCCTTTCCATGGCTATTTTCTGTGTTATCACTTACCTTCCCTTCCCAATTTATGTATCATTTATAATTACACATAAACATATTTTAAAAACAAAAACAAGTATGCAAGATTTAAGGAATTTAGCTGTAAACCTATGCCCTTTAGAACAACATTCCACTATACTATTATCTATGTTTTCTGTTATAATCTCTCCCAATGAATACTACAGTAGATAAACAAATCACACTGTGGAATTTGTGATACATCTATTATTGGTAAATGCAAACCGTGCTTCGGCTAGAATTTGAATAAGTCGCTGTAGAATACCAGTCCATATTATGCTACCATCTCCAACAGAGAAGTCTGAGTTCAAGTCATATCAACACACTCCACACTAAGTAATTATTTGTTTAGCTAGTGTTTTATTCACTGACAAGGTTCAGGTTCCAAACGGCTACATAAACCTTCATCGACTTTCGTGGCACAGCTTGTAGTATAGTGACAAAATATAGTGAAACACTTGGGTACATTTCCCTTCCCAAAAAAAGAAAACATAGCTGTTCTGTAAATGAGCACATTTGACATTATATAACACCACGTAGGGAAAGTGGAACTGGCTATTCTGAGTTCCTGCCCATCAAAGAAGAAGCACATGAAATTCAGTACAAGGTGAGCAGGTAGTACAAGATGTGTTCCTGTAGACATTTTGCCTTAGGATGTATGAGGGACTTATTTAGCCTGGTCGTCTACACCATTCCATGTCTTCAGTGTCACATATTGGTAAGGACGAGCTTATTTAAGACAACTGTTTCAGGAGTGGCAGACAGACGATTGGGAGGAGTCCCATTATATATATATATATATATATATATATATATATATATATATATATATATATATATATATATATATATATATATATATATTTATATATATATATATATATATATATATATATATATATATATATATATAAATTCATAATATTTACCTATAGAACAAAACATGTAACTATGCGCTTAAGTGCAAGAATGAGTAAAAATTATGGCTAAGCGCGAGTACAAATACCCTCCTTGGATTCAAAATGTGGTTGGTACAAAGCATGAGCATCCTTAACTTTCATTGGTAGATTGTCACATTTAATACCCTCTACTGGTGCAATGTGTGATTTACAAAGCCATGCAGACAAACAGTCATAGTTCCAACAGCACTGCATTTCAGCATTGTATACCAGATTTCTGGTACATCACACAAGGGTTTGGCTACTTACAGCATTAAGAACAGATCTCTTAATGTGCTGTACCTGATTTGTGTGTCAACAGCAAAAATAAGGTGGTAATCTGCCATTTTCCTTTTACTTTGCAATAAAGTGATTTACCAGCCAAACCCACACCACAGCTAGCTGCTAACTACATTGTCAGGTTGCCAAAGAAAATGTCTCCCTCAGGATGCGGTAATTGTGATAAGCTGCCTAGATGGTCAGAGAAGCATGACAAGCATATTTACTAATTATGCACTGGGTTCTAATCAGAGTCTTTATTCCGATTTACAAAAGAAATGTAATCATTGGCTCTGTAGCCAGTGATTTTAGGCAAGGTACAAATGACAAATTCACCACTGTAACAGGTAGAAGCAAGCAAAATCTGAGGGTAATGATACTCAATGCTGGAAGTCTAAACCTCAAAATGCACTCACTCGAGGCACTCCTTAAAGTGGAGAACATCGACATCTGCCCAGTGACATCGACCAGGTTCAAGGCTCAAGAGAGCACCTCTGCATTACCAGGCTATAATTCATACCATACCTTTCGGCCACCTAACCTGGACCAAAATGCTAAAGGCAGAGGCGTGTCCATATTCGTTAAGGATATCCACACCTCCAGGTAAGTTGCTCAACGTAATGCATCCAAGATTATCCAAGTGCAACTAACTCTGGGCAAGACTGCAATCCAAATTGTAACTTGCTACAGATCCCCCACCATGCCCCAGGATTCCCACTCCTCAATTCTTGATACACTGGAAAATATTAGAGTACAACCCAATACCTTAATAATGGGCAATTTCAACTACCCCACCATTAACTGGGAAAACTACTCATGTACCAACTCTTTTGCTCAATGTTTTCTGGAATTCATAAATTCTAACACCTTGGATCAACTTATCCACACCCCCACCAGGGGCAGCAATATCCTAAACCTGGTCATTACCAACATGTGCGACTGGTGTTCCACACCGGAAGTCAATTCCTCGTTGGTCAGATCTGTCCACAAGCTAATCACCCTAGACATCCACATCCCGCCCCCACCCACCCACCCCCCCAATTAGCGGAAACTACCATAAACAATTTCTCCAAAGCCAACTTCACGCTTCTTAAGACCGAAGTGGCAAACTTCAGGACACCCATGCAGATGGACAATAGAGGTATGACTGCTGAATCCTACACAAATGCAATTTATAAGCACTTACACGAGTGCATGGATCATGCTATCTCTAACAGAACCAAGATGCTATCCTCCAAAAAAAGGAAGCCAATCTGGTAGTCCTCTGCCATAAACAAACTCTACAACAGAAGAAAGAAACTGTTGCAAAAAATAGTAAAATCCCATGAGTGGGGGAACTACTTGGTCAGCCTCAGTAAGAAGCTGAGATCCCTCAAAATCCTCCAAAGCTAGTTACAAAAACAAAATCACCACTGATTCTAAAGACAACCACAAAGCATTCTATAGCCATGTCAAGAATCTCAATGGCAACACTCATATCTGCTCTGAGTTACAGCACAATGGCACTAAATATACAGAACCAACTGATATTGCAAACATCTGGCAGGTAGGTTCAATGCTATCTTTACCCCGCCCTCACCCCCTAAAGGGTCCAGCTCTATACTGGAAGAATGCAAAGTTCCTGTAATCACAGCTGCACAGGTAAAACACGCACTCTCCAAAGCCAAGAACACAGCATCCATGGGATCTGACAACATCCAAGGCTGCATTATACATGAACTACAGAATGAACTGGCACCCCACCTAAGCACCATGTTCAATCATAGCCTCACCTCAGGCTTTGTGCCTACTGAATGGCAGACAGCGACGGTTATCCCACTCCACAAAGGGGAAGCCACCACGGACCCTGGGAACTACCGCCCCATTAGCCTAATGAGCCTGGTCTGCAAGGCCATGGAATGTATCATCATGGAACTTCTAAACAAAGACATTGGTAATCTCCAAACTCTGGACCCCACCCAGTTCAGGTTTGTAAAAGGCAGATCATGTCTCCTAAACCTGATAGACTTCTTTGAAGCAGTCACCAAAGCTGTAGACGAAAGTAAGGTGGTTCACACAGCCTACCTAGATCTCGCCAAGGCTTTTGACACCATCCCCCACTCTGAAATTATAGATAAATTCACTAAACTAGGTATAAATCCCTATGTCACAAGATGGGTTGCCAACTGGCTCACTGACAGAACCCACACCTGGGTCCTCTCCTGTTTTGTATCTACTTTTCTGAAGTACAGACTAACACAGAAGATCTTTGGCTAACGAAGTTCACAGATGACTGCAAACTAGGAGCAATAATCGAAACTTCTAACAATGTGGATATCCTACAAAAGGGCCTCACTGAGACAGATGCCTGGTGTCAAAGCCAGGCCCTCAAGCTCAATGCCAAGAAGTGCATTGTCATCCCCTTTGGTAAAAACTCTGTACCCATGAGCTACCACATAGGTGGTAGTCTACTTAACACCGAAAGTGTGATAAGAGACCTTGGGACACAGGTGGACAGTAGTCTCTTCTTTGATAATCACATTGCCACAGTAATCAGGAAATCCTTCTACATGACACACCTCATCACAAAAGGTTTGTCATCCAGGAAAAATGAGGTCATTGTTCCCCTCTACTCATCACTCATTAGACCCATTATAGAGTACAATGCCCCTTTTGGTATGTACCTCACAAGACATCTACAACAACTGGAAAGGCCACAGAAATACCTCACAAAGAGGATTACTGTCCCGAAACAGATGCCCTATGCAGACTGTCTCAAAAAACTTGAGCTTTACTCTGTCGCATATCGCCTACTCAGAGGCGATCTCTGCCTAACATACAAAGCTATGTCAAACCCAGAGCTGTTGGACATGCTCCACTTAAAGACATCCCAATCACTCCAAGCTACATGCTCTAAGGACCTAAACCTTGTCACCACAATAAAGAGAACATGCTGGAGGGATAGATTATTTTCCCAGAGACTTCCCATACTCTGGAACAAACTACCTATCTATATCAAACAAAGCTCCTTATTAACACTCTTCAATACAAATCTTGAAGATTGGATGGGAAATAGGAAATTCACCCTGGGGATCACCTCTGTGGCTCTGCACGACAGGGGCACAGGAAAATAATTTTCTTGGGTGGCGAAAGCCAGGGAACCTTTTTGACTAGGCTTACACAGGCCCTAGGGCCAATAGCCTAGTACCTACCTCTGAACTTGTATTTCTAATGAGTACTACTAGTGCTTTATTTGAAGCTACAGAAGCTTGAACTATAAAACAAAATAAAACAAAAGGAAAAAAGGAAACTGAAAAAAACACATTTACTAAATTTCTGTACTGTAACAACTGCCCCACCCCACACATAAACTTGCTAATATAGTTGAATTACTGTTTTCAGGAATGCACTCTGTATAGTGAGAAAAACAATATTCCTGTTAGAACACTACCAGCATTTTGAAAAAAAAAGTTGTACCACTGAAACACTGTCTTCCCTCAGTTGCATTGGTTTAAAAGAGATAAATTATAAGTCTAAAGTAATCCTTACATCCTGAGTCAAATGCCTCAGTTTTCCCCCACAAGTCTGAGTTATTGCTATTGCATTATGCTATCATGGCCTTTGTGAGTGACACATATTTTTTTCATTGTTTATCATTTGTGTGAAAGGTTGGCCAAAAGTGGACATTTGAATCAGTTCATCTACTTGATTAATAAATACATGTGTCTGGGGCTTCATCCTTTCTGTCATTGATAGGTCAAGGTTGGTAATAAGCATGGAATGAGTTGCCCACAAGAAACAGAAAGACTGGGAAAATCCTGCAGGCTGAAAGGACCAGAGAGGGTAATGGAGCCTTTATTCCCACTAACAAACTCCGGACACTCAACCGATAGAAACTGCAATGACACTAACATCTTCATACCTCATCATTCATTCAGGTAAATTGAAAGACTAAAACGGGAGAGATGTGTAGGCAATGGTTAAAGGGAGGATGACACAGCTGTTACTGAAGGGATTTGTGAATAAATCAGATTAAGTAAAAGAGCACATTTTAATGATTTCAGCTTAGCAGACATTAGTTACAGATCGTGGTTGTAGGAGGAAGATGTTCCAAAAAATATTCCACTTATGCAGTATATTACTACAGACTTTTCTTGGAACTAGGATATAACCGTGAACAGGGATGGTGCAATATAAAAACAACGAATGATCAAAATTTCTCAAATTCAAGATTGTTGGGCTTCACAAGTTGATTAACGGCTTGTCTGTTCTTAGAGGAATTGCTAACACTGGCATACAGTAAAGAAGAGCCGTGTGTCATAGCTGAATGTACAAGGTGTAAAGGAATGAATCCCCTAGTGTGACTACAGTGTTCTGAGTGTAACTATCAAATTAGGTGGTGGAGAATTTGATTGGTGGGGGGTGTTGGGAATGAACAGTCAGCATAAGGTCATCCATACTTGTTGAAGAAGGTAACCTGACCTAAACAGAGGCTAGGAAGAATACATCAGGGTGTATAGGATCAGGATGAATGCTTGTAACTGCCCAGAAGGGCACATGGGTTTCAGAGTGCAATTCCAGCTACAGTGATGAGTATGACAGCGTGCTGTGGGGGAGGGATTAGGTCAGCACTTGCAAAATGTGCACTAAGAACAATGATACAGCATGAGAGAATTAACACAGCTCCCAGGTGGCTGTCTTTACTAACAGGTCTCAATTGCTGGTCTCCCATAAAGGTGGCCATGATCTGAGAGGGAAGGCCAGACAGCTGGGCACAAGCAGAGATGGTGATCCCCTATATGTGCAGAGCAAAGGTCAGACCATCATGGTGGGATCCAAACAGAAAACTACATACATAACTAAAACTAAGTTATAATAAAATCAACCTTAATTTAAATCAAGTAAACAAATAAGAGAAGAAACAGTCACTGTCTAGATTTAGAACATTTGAAAAGTCTGGGGTTCTTTCAGTGCAGTAACCCTGAACTTGAAACATGCAAAGCTGCATCATAAAGATGTTTTCATTTATTTTTTTAAACCAACAAGAGTAGAGTGCCTTATAATGATTGTATAACCCGAAAAGCTGAGGGTATTTTTTCATGAATTAAATCTGTTTTCATGCTGAAATTGAGAAATCAACCTTCAGACTGCAGAAATGTAGAAGAAGAAATGAAACAGAGGCCACATTCATTATGTGCAGTACAGAAAATGGTGCTTTGACATTTTGAAATGAAAATATTGATTAGCAATCTTTGGTTATTATCCTGCATTTTCAAAACTCAGATTGTCCTCATACTTTTCTTAATATTCTAAACTATATTGTTATGTGCCAGTTTTATGAACCTAGTAGACAAAGGAAAAGTGTAGCTCATTTCTGAAAGTCAATTGGATTCTAATGACAATGCATCAAATACCTTGAAATGAGCAAAAAGTAGTTTGTAAAATATTTCAGTAATTTTTGTTATGATATTGGTAAAACCAACATAAAGAAAAGTCTCATGACATGAATTTAGAAGAAATTATCAATAGTTACTAAAGATACAAACTTTGCTTTGTGCACCCTGAGACAGAAAATTTCCTTCACTGCATTTCATTTTACATCAAGCTACATTTTCAGCAAATAGTTTTCATAATGTGACCTCATAACCAAGACACACAGACATTATAAATCATTTTATCAACACTGAAGCCATATTGGTATCAATAACTCAATCGTGTGGCAGTAAAATGATAAAATAAAACAGTTGAGCTCTCTTGCTCCATGTATTTCTTCAGTGACTGAAGCAGTATAGAAAACTAAAAAGCGCATCTGTTTTGCTTCTTAAATAAAACACATTTTTTTTTTGTAAAAGATAAGCAATGAATGGAAAGTTTTTAATGGTATCTGTCGCATTCATTAAAATCATGTAAAGTTATATACTTGGAACAAATACATATGGGCTGTTAGTCATACCCAGGTCATCTGGGATATAGTCGGGAACACAATTTCTCTCTCATGCAGCTGGAGAAAAATAAGCATTTTGATGCATTGAATACAGAAAGACATTGCAGTGTAATGCACTGCACACTTAGCTCAAGCAGTCTTCATCAAGGAGCTCAAACAGATAATGCATTTCAAGGTATATGCTACGTCCCACTCAACCTGATACAAACAAGTGGTTAGCCTGTCCTTTCAGTGGCTCATTTTGCTTTCAACCGCTGTCTTATCTTCTGTTGTTTAAGGCATAGTCAGGGTTATATCCCTGTTTGCCATGGACAATAATGCGACACATTTACACCGCATGCCACTGTTAGCCTTAAGTAGTGAGCATTAAGTCTAGAGAGATCATTTAGTTATTCTCCATTTGATTAAAAAAAACCTGAATAAGTCTGTTTTTGCAGAGGTGGCAAGCTGCATCACACCCCCATGTGGGAGACTTTGCCCCACAACTTATATACAGCATCTCCACAGTCACACTACAGGGCAAAGCAAATTGCAGTATTGCTTACAAGTCTCTAAGACAACTAATAGCAGTGATGACAAACTGATAAGCTGTCTTTTTTACCAGAGTTGAAGAAGTTAGTTTGTAGTGTAGGCTAGCATTAGATGAAGTGATATTAGATCACTTTTTAGATCGCGTATCCGTATCTGTTCTCCTTGACCTTGTCTGGAGGGTTGACATAAGGTAAGTCATATAAATATATATATACACACGTGTGTGTTGGGGGTGGGGTGTGTATATTTATTTATTTACTATTTGGTTAGTGACCTGATCTGAAGACCCTTTAATGTCATGAGTCTATCTCATTTTCTCCCTCAACAGAGTACAGTGAGATCACATTTTGACTTCAGACACTCCTACCAGTCCCATCTGTTCAGCTCTATCCCAGCTCTATTTCAGTCTAGTGTCACTAGCTCACTCTACCTAATACAGAGAGAACATTTGTGAAGGGCAAGCTACTTAGGTCCTTAATTCTGAATTATCTTCTGTTTCTCCTTTCTCCCTTTCTACTTTCCAAAAAAAAAAAAAAAAAAATTTTAAGCTTGTTTCCTGCCTTTCCTGTAACTAGTCTAGTCCAGATACAGATTTGCTGTAACCAGGACTGTGTGTAAGCTTCTGAGCCCCCCAAGCCTTTCTGTGTTGGAGGCAAGCCTTCTAGCTTATCAGTGGGAGTGGTAAGCACTAGGTGGCCTATCTATCACAAGAGTGGTTTCTGGCCCAGAAATTTTAGTTTAATGGCCGTTTGGCAGTTTCTCCATCTCTTTCAACTTTCTGGTTTAAAAGCCCACGTTTGCACTTGTTTCCCACCTTTCCTGTAACAAGTCTAGTCCAGATACAGATTTGTTGTATCCAGGACTGTATGTAAGCTTCTGAGCCCCCACGCCTTTCTGTGTTGGAGGGAAGCCTTCTAGCTTATCAGTGGGAGTGGTTAACACCAGGTAGCCTATCTACCACAAGAGTGGTTTCTGGCCCAAACATTGTAGTTTATTGGCTGTATGGGCAGTTTTTCCATCTCTTTCAACCTTCTGGTTGAAAAGTCTGCATTTGTGCTTGTTTCCTACCTTTCCAGTAACTAGTCTAGTCCAGATATAGATTTGCTGTATCCAGGACTGCATTTTAGCTTCTGAGCCCCCCAAGCCTTTCTGTGTTGGAGGCAAGCCTTCTAGCTTATCAGTTGGAGTATTAAGCAATAGGTAGCCTATCTACCACAAGAGTGGTTTCTGGCCCAGAAATTTTAGTTTAATGGCCGTTTGGCAGTTTCTCCATATCTTTCAACTTTCTGGTTTAGAAGCCCGCATTTGCACTTGTTTCCCACCTTTCCTGTAACAAGTCTAGTCCAGATAAAGATTTGCTGTATCCAGGACTGTTTGTAAGCTTCTGATCCCCCCAAGCCTTTCTGTGTTGGAGGGAAGCCTTCTAGCTTATCAGTGGGAGTGGTAAGCTCTATGTAGCCTATCTAGCCACAACAGTTGTTTCTGGCCCAGAAATTGTAGATTATTGGCTGTATGGGCAGTTTTTCCATCTCTTTCAAGTTTCTGGTTTAAAATCCCATGTTTGCGCTTGTTTCCCACCTTTCCTGTAAGTAGTCTAGTCCAGATACAGATTTGCTGTATCCAGGACTGTTTGTAAGCTTCTGAGCCCCCCAAGCCTTTCTGTGTTGGAGGGAAGCATTCTAGCTTATCAGTGGGAGTGATAAGCACTAGGTAGCCTATTTATCACAAGATCCAGGTACAGATTCTTAGTTTTAGTGCCTGAATTTGCTTATTCGTGCTCAGCACTTGTTCAGAACTTGTTGTTAGCACTAAATAAGCTACAAATTACTACAGCACTCAACCTTCCTCTTTACCTAGAGGAAAACAGTTCTTGTACTTACTTTCCTCTCTTGCTTAGAGAAAAACAGCTCTTATACTCACTTGTCTCGCTTGTCTAGAGGAAAGTATTACTCAGGCATGCCCAAGGGTCAGCTCCAAGTGTTCTATCCTATCTGATGAATCTGGGCATCTTGCAGCAATGTAGCAATTGCCTCATATACACAGACAACCCTCTCTTCCTACCACCCAACACCACAACCTGTGAGAGATGCACTTATCTAGCCAAACTGGAGGTAAATCTCTCTCTAACCAAGACTGAACTTGACAGTCAAGAGGAGAAGGTAAACGCTTGCACCACGCCACACTCATCACATAGTCCCACTAAACCCACACCACCAAAATCCACACATAGAAACACAAAAACATCTGTGGAGGCTCTCAATAATAATCTGCTCAAACAGCAGAGACCTCCAAAGCAGAAATGCAAGCAACCTCCACCCCCCAACACAATCCAAATGACACATAGCCCACAGACTCAGTGTGCCACTCAGCCACAGCCCATAAGGCAAAACAACGTACCCAACACACTAGTCATAGGTGACTCTGTAGTCAGGTGCACTGATGTCCCACTCACCAGGCTAAGCAAAGAGAAGGTTACCGTCAGCTGCCTGTCAGGTGCCAGAATCCGCCATATTAGCCACACACTCAGGTCACTCCACAATAAGTACAAATATGACTCTGTCATTGTCCATGTTGGTGTGAATGACCTGAGATGTACCTCCATGGACTACATGAAAAGAGACATGGAAGAGCTCTCCAATCTTGTAGCCCATGCAGGTATAACCCTAGCCTTGAGTAGCATTCTGCCATCACTCAGAATGATACCGCAGTACAAGGACAAAATGATTGACTTCAACAATTGGCTAAGCTTCTGGTGTCATTCTAAGGGGATCCAGTATTTGTCTGCCTGGGATGACATGGTCGACAGACCACGATGCTTTGCCAGAGATGGCCTGCACCTGCCACGCCTGGGATTCCGGATACCAGCTAAGTCTCTTGCTGCGCTATAGTGCCTTTTTTTAGGCAAAGTTCAAATGACAAATTCACCACTGTAACAGGAACAGGCAAGCAAAAACTGAGGGTAATGCTACTCAATTCTAGAAGTCTAAATCTCAAAATGCACTCCCTCGAGGCACTCCTTAAAATGGAGAACATCAATATCTGTGCAGTGACTGAGACCTGGTTCAAGGCTCCATAGAACACCCCTGCATTGTCAGGCTATAACTCATACCACACTTTTTGGCCACCTAACCTGGACTGGAACACCAAAGGTGGAGGTGTGTCCATATTCATTAAGGATATCCACACCTCCAGGCTAGTTGCTCAGCATAATGCATCCGAGGTTCTCCAGGTGCAACTAACTCTGGGCAAAACTGCAATCCAAATTGTAGCTTGCTACAGATCCCCCACCATTCCCCAGGATTCCCACTCCTCGTTTCTTGATATAATGGAAAATATTATGGTTCAACCAAACACCCTAATATGGGCGATTTCAACTACCCCACCATTAACTAGGAAAACTACTCATGTACCAACTCCTTCACTCAACGCTTTCTAGAATTCATAAATTCCAATGCCCTGGATCAACTTATCCACACCCCCACAAGGGGCAACAATATCCTAGACCTAGTCATTACCAACACGAGTGACCAATGTTCCACACCTGAAATCAACTCCTTGTTGGTCAGATCTGACCATAAGCTAATCGCCCTAGATATCCACATCCCACTCCCATCCCCCATTAAGGAAATCATGGTAAAAATGTCTCCAAGCCAACTTCATGCTTCGTAAGACAGAATTGGCAAACTTCATGACACCCATGCAGATGTATAATAAAGTTACGACTGCTGAATCCTAAACAGATGCACTCTTTAAGCACTTACATGAGTGCATAGATTGTGCTATCCCAAACAGAACCAAGATGCTATACTCCAAAAAAAGGAAGCCAATCTGGTGTCCCCCTGCCATAAACAAACTCTACAACAGAAGGAAGAAACTGTTGAAAAAGAGAGTAAAATCCCATGAGTGGAGGAGTTCCCTGGTCAGCCTCAGTAAGAAGCTGAAATCCCTTACAAGATTCTCCAAAGCTAGCTATGAAAACAAAATCACCACTAATTCTAGGGACAACCACAAAGCATTCTATAGCTATGTCAAGAATCTCAATGGCAACACCCAGATCTGCTCTGAGTTACAGCACAATGGCATGAAAATCACAGAATTGATATTGCCAATGTCCTAGCAGATAGGTTCAGTGCTAACTTTACCCGTTTCTCACCCCCTAAAGGGCCCATAACTATACAGCAAGAATGAAGAGTCCCTGTAATCACAACTACGCAGGTAAAAGCTGCAATCTCTAAAGTCAAAAACACAACATCCATGGGACCAGACATCACAGGCTGCGTTTTACACAAACTTCAATGAACTGGCTACCCACCAAATCACCATGTTCAATCATAGTCTCACATCAGGCTTTGTGCCCACTGAATGGCACACAGCAACAGTTATCCCACTCCACAAAGGGGGAGCCACCACTGATCCCGGGAACTATTGCCCTATTAGCCTGACAAGCCTGGTCACATCAGCTGGGACAAATTCTGTATTTAGGCTGTGGTTAAATAGTGTGCCTAAGGGGGGGTTGCTAATTCCTGGTTTAGTTTGTTTAAACTGCAGCCTGGGATGCCATCAGGACCCATAGAGGCTGTGATTTTTGCGTTAGACAGAGCTTTGAGGACCTGTTCTTTAGATATATAGGGTGAGAGAGCTGTTGAAGGTATGGGTTGTGATATGTTTGGTGGGTATAAAGGGGTGAAATTTTCATCAAGCTTGTCCGCTAGTAGGTTAGCAATTTCTGCAGAATCAGTGCATGTGATACCATTTGTCACTAGTTCAGCACAAGTCCAAGTCCTAACTTTTAGGCAACGGATGTAGCTGAAGAAAGCCTTATGGTTATCCTCAGCTCTGTTTGCTAAATTTTTCTCAAAGTTGCTCTTAGAGGATTTTATAAGTTGTCTTATTTGTTTATTTAGGCATAGGAAGGTACATTTCCAGTCCTGAGACCTTCCTTTGATATTCTTAGACAATAGCATCTTACGCTTGTTGTATAGTTTATTTATGCGAGATGTCCAACAGGGTGGCTTGTTTTTTCTTGAGACTCTTACTTTGGTCCTATCTGGCACAATTGAGTCTATACATTTGTATAAGTGTTGGTACAGGACATCTGAGTATACTTTAGTATAGTTGCCAAGACCGTCTGTGGAGATTGTGGCTTGGAAATCATTTATGCCAACACCTAGGAGGGTATAGTTGGCTTTAGTAAAGTTTTTTTTAATCTGGATTCAACTCTGATGGGTTCTGCAGTTATTGCAACTTCAAAAGTGACTGACTTATGATCAGATTTTACTAATGAGGGGCCTACACTTACAGTAGTGCAACTGTCTCTCATGTTCGTGAGAACCAGTTCAAGTATATTTGAGCCCCTTGTAGGATTTTGTACAATTTATTCCAGGGGATTTGAGTTAACAAAATCAAAGAACTTTTGTGCAAGTAAGTTGGAGTTCATATAAGTTTCCCAGTTGATAGTAGAACAGTTAAAATACCCCATAACAAGAGTGTTAGGTTGTATTTTGATTGACTCAAGTAAAGTTAAATAAGCCACATGTGTATTTTGGTTCATGAAAGGGAACCTGTAACTAGCAATGACTTGAAGGGGGGATCTTACCCACAGTAATCTGAACTTGGAGTAGCTCCATAGAGTTATCTTGTCTAACCAGTCTGGAGGAGTACTTAACTTTAATATAGATAGATACTCTACCACCTTTGGTTATCAGACTTTCATTTTGTGGTCCAAAAGTGTGGAAGGCATTGTAGCCTTGCAAGGCCGGGGCACTGTCTGTGGCCTTGAACCAGGTTTCTGTGACTGCACAAATGTCTACATCATCCAAGGAAATGAATGCTTCCAGAGAGTGCAGCTTATGGTTTAAACTCCTAGTGTTCAGCAGCATAACCTGTATTTTGATTGTGCTATGTGCTTTCATGTTGGATGTTTTATTTTTGAGACCTTGCTTAAAAAAGGCACTATGGGGAGGAAAGAGCCTTAGCTAGTAGCCGAAAGCCCAGATGTACCAGGTGCAGACCATCATTGGCAAAGCAGTGAGTTCTATCAATCATGGTCATCACAAGGTGACAGGAACTGGATCCCCTTCAATGACACCAGAAAATAAGCCAATTATTAGAGTCAGTCATTTTTGTTTATATTGTGGTGTCATTCTTGGTGAGGGTAAAATGCTGCTCAAGGCTAGGGACATACCTGCCTAGGACACATTCAGAGAGCTCAATTACTTCTCTCTTCATATAGTCCAGTGAGGTACATCTCAAGTCGTTCACACCAACATGAACTATGACTGAGTAATAATAGTACTTGTTGTTGAATGACTTGAGTGCATGCGTTTTCTGACAATTCCTGGCACCAGACAGACATCTCAGTGTGTCTCACTAAAGAAGCTCCAATAACAAGAAAATTAGGTTTGGGTGCGTTGTGCCTTAAGGACTTAGTTGTTCAAACACTGGTGTTGTTATGTTTCTTGAGTGCTGTGGGTGCTGTGTCAGGCGTAGCAACTTTGCACTTAGGTCTTTGGCATATAGATATATATATATATACACACACATATACATATTTGTATGTATGTATATATATATATATATATATATATATATATATATATATATATATTTACATACATTCACACACATATGCATACCTTACACTTAGTGCTTAATGTTGAGGGCTTTCCACACACCCAACTGCAACCAAAGGAAAAACCGCCAAACTATTCTTTAGTTGAAAAAATTTGAGTGTACTTGGAGTCCAGTGAGTGGTGACACTTCTACCACCTGATAAAATTATGAGTCTTTGACATAACATTTACTGTGTATGTGTTTATATATATATATATATATTTATGGGTTACCTTCATTTCCCAGACAGCTCCATTGACTGAAACTCATTTCCCTGACAAGTAGTACTTGCAGTGCAGTGTAAGGCAAGTAAAAGGGATACATCATTTTCCCCACTGTAGTGCAACCTTGGACATAGTATATATAGTTGGAGGGGGTGGAGGGCACAGCCTCCCCACCTAGTTTGATTTATATTCTCGGCTTTTTGTTTTATATTATTCAGTAAAATCAAACTAGATGGGGGGTACTCCCCCCACACACCCCAACTATATATATATATACTAACTCCAGGATCGCACTACAGTCGGGAAAAGCACGTATCCCTTTTACTTGCCTTACACTGCACTGCAAGTACTACTTGTCAGGGAAATGAGTTTTAGGGAAATGAGCTTTAGGGGAAATGAAGATAACCCAGATACATATAAATGTATAGATATAGATACACACACACACACATATATTATCTATATATATATATATATATATATATATATATATATATATATATATATATATATATATATATATATATATATATATATAGATATATATGGTTTACTATCATAAATTCGAAAATCAGAACAAAACGTGTCTGAATTTTCAAATTTATACATCGGAAATGAACATTTCCGTATTTCCCTAATGTCGAAAACAGCTGTGCATTTCCGACAATACACAGCACTCCCACCCGTCCCGTAACTCCCTACCTAACTAGCCTAAACACACAGTTATGCAGGGGGGCAAGTCCCCTGCACCCCCCCTGTTGGGGGCTGCACCCCCCACACCCCCCCAACTTAATATTCCAACTCCGAGATCGCACTACAGTGAGGAAAGGGATGTATTTCCCTAACCACACTGTACCACGATTCCCTCACATGAGCGAACGTTAGAATTGCGAATGCACAGTCCATTCGCAATGGTAACGTTCGCTCAAATCACCTGCCGAACTATGAAGTATTCGAACATCTGTTGTTCGAATACTTCATAGCTGTGCAATTGCACATCAGCATTGTGATAGTAAACATATATATATATATATATATATATATATATATATATATTATACACACACACACACACACACACACATACACATGAAGAGATTTATAGATGTATCTATCATCAGTATCTTCAGCCCCATTTTCCCATTTTAGCAAGTTACATCAACAGTCACTGCATCTCTTGATTTCGAGTCAGTCTCTTACCTTTGACAGTCATGTTATCCACAAATACTATCACTGCAAAACTGGCTCAAATGGAGAATGCTAGTGGTCGGGAGGAGAACATTAACAACCATAGGCAATCTGGGCATTTTAGATGCGATAATTCTCAAAGGAAGTGGTATAATTATGCCCATACCCCAAAAAATTTTCGGTGGGGGGGACAACTAATGGCACACCCAGACTAAGGAAGTTTATTGGGACTCAAGCAGGGACTGGGCTGGTCCAAATATCAATGGGGAGTACATTGAGCAAATTACCTCAAGAACAAGGTGAGATTTTAATCACAAACAAGTTAGTTTATAGCTACAAAAAATTTATCATTTTCAACTACACTAGTTGTGATGTGACAAAGGATTATTTCTCCCTGTTATCCAAACGGTTGAAATATATGCCTGCTACACATTTCGATTTATTAGATACATTGAGATGAAACGTTTTATTAGAAAACAAAACCTGGCCATTCAATTTAAAGATAAGGCCCCACAGATTCAAGCATCTACTATTAAGAAAAAGAGCACATACAACCCTCCCTTACACCCTTCTTTTCAACCTTTGATAAGCTAGTCACAGGGGGCATATACAAGGCTTATGAAGTTCTAAAAGGGAAAAAGAGAAAGGTGTACAACTTGAGTAAATCTGAAAGGATGAGTTTTCAGAAATTAAGTCAAGACACAGGTATAAGGGTTATGAAACCCAACAAAGGAGGGGTATTGTGCTATACAATAAAATGGATTGCGTAAACAAGATGTATGCCATTTTAAACAATTTGGAAGTATATGAGCCTATATCAATGAGATACATATAGCGTTGATTTATTTAGAGTTGGACAAATACTTACTAGATCATAGGATTACTATGGATATATACAATTTTCTTAAAGTTAAGAACCCCCTACTAGCTTCTATCTTTGGTATTCCCAAAGTTCACAAAAATGTGATACAACCCCCTTTCTGACCAATAGTTGCAGGGAGTAAATCTAAAACATTTCCCTTCGGAGTCATTATAGATAATTGGCTTAAGAATTCCTATAACAACATTCATTACCTTTTAAAAGGTTCCTGGGATTTTTTAGGTAGAATTAAAAGTGAACTTTGGGAGGAGAATTTATTATTTTTAACCCCTGATGTGGTTGACTTGTTTAATTCCATACCAAAGGATGTAGCATTGGAACTTTTCCATGAATCTATGGCCAAATATTCTATCTACATTGGATAATCTTAAGATTCAAATGTTGCTGGAATTTATGATTACCATCCTAGATAATAATGTCATCTATTTTGAGGGGGAGCATTTCAAGCAAATCAAAGGTGTTGCTATTAGGGCATCTTGTGCAACCATATTTGCAAATCTTGTTTTGACTGAGTGAGAACACAGATATTCAAGCCCAAACACTCTAGCCCAAAAGTTCCTGGAATTCATAAACTCAAATGCCATGGAACAACTAGTCACCATCCCCACAAGAGGAGAAAACATACTTGATCTCATCATCACGAACATGGGAGCACAATGTTCAACGCCGGAAGTATACCCCTCACTGGTGAGATCAGATCACAAACTAATCTCTCTGGAGGTCCTCATCCCGCCCCCACCCGAAATGAAAAAGACCACAGTAAAGAACTTCTCAAAAGCCGACTTCACACTTCTAAAGACTAGTGTGGTCTCCTTTAAGGCCCCTGAGCCGGCGGTAAACATTACTCAAACCGCTGAATCACTTACAAATGCCTTCTACCAGCACCTGCAGGGCTGCGTGGATCAGGCAATCCCAAGCAAAACAAAGACTCTTTGTACCAAAGGCAAGCGTCAAGTCTGGTGGACCCCAGCCATAAACAAACTTTACAACAAAAGGAGAAAGCTACTACAAGATAGAGCAACATCCTTAAAAGGTAAGACACCGCTGATCACTATAAGTAAAAAGCTAAGAGCTCTCATAAAATCATCCAAAGCTAATTTTGAGAAAAAAATAGCTAAGGACTCTAAAGACAACCATAAGGCATTCTTTAGCTATGTCAGAAACCTAGGAGGAAACTTCCAGATATGCTCAGAATTAGTTCAAAATGATGTGAAGATTACTGATCCTACAGACATTGCCAACATACTGGCTGACAGGTTCAGTGCGAACTTCTCCCCCGCCCCTAAAGGAGAGATATCTATACCAAATGATTGTAGCTCCCCAAACATCTCTAACGCCCAGGTGAGAACTGCTCTCTCCAAGGCAAAGAACACAGCATCCATGGGACCTGATGGTGTCCCCGGCTGTGTGCTCCATGAACTCAATGAGGAATTAAACCCACAGTTAGGACAGCTGTTTAATCTTAGTCTCACCTCCGGATACATACCCAGGAGTGGCGCAGCGACTGTGGTCCCACTCCACAAAGGCGGTGCCTCCACCGACCCTGGAAATTACCATCCCATTAGCTTGACAAGCCTTATCTGCAAAGCCATGGAGAGGATCATAATGGATCTCATAAATAAAGACATAGGAATTTGCAGACTTTGGATCCAACCCAGTTTGGCTTTGTCAAAGGCAGATCATGCCTTTTAAACTTGGTTGACTTTTGAAACAGTCACCAAGGCCATTGTGAGGAAAGGCAGTCCATACAGCCTACCTAGACCTGGCGAAGGCTTTCGATACAATACCCCACTCGGGTATCATTGAAAAACTCATCAACTTAAATGTAAACCCATACATTACAAGATGGGTTGCAAACTGGCTGAGTGACAGAACCCACAGGGTCAGAGTTGCTGGCGCCATGTCAGACTCAAAGCCTGTCACAAGTGGTGTCCCACAGGGCTCAGTCCTGGGCCCACTCTTGTTTGGCATCTACTTTTCTGAAGTACAAGCAAACACAGGAGGGTTATGGCTGACAAGGTTTGCAGATGACTGCAAACTGGGCCGAAGTTGAAAACACATCCGACACAGATATCCTTCAGAAGGGTCTCACAGAAACAGATAACTGGTGCCAGAGCCATGGCCTAAAGTTAAATGCCAAGAAATGCATAGTCATACCCTTCGGGAAAAATAAGGTTACCCTAGCTACCATATAGGTGGCAATCCCTGATCACAGAAGAAGTTATCAGGGACCTGGGAACCCAGGTTGACAGTAGCCTTTCATTCGACACTCATATTGCTAAATTAGTTAGGAAGACCTTCTACATTGCCCACCTTATCATGAAGGGATTCACATCTAGATCAAGGGAAGTCATAGTCTCCTATACTCATCACTCATCAGACCAATGATCGAGTACAATGCCCCATTCGGAATGTATCTGACCCGACACTTGCAGCAGCTGGAGAGGCCACAGAAGTTCCTCACCAAAAGGATAAAGGGTCTCAAAAATCTGTCTTATGCTGCCCGACTGAAAGAACTCCAGTTATATTCAGTTGCTTACCGCTTGCTCAGAGGTGACCTATGCCTGACATACAAGGCCATGTCAAACCCAGATTTGATGAATATGCTTCATCTCAAAAAATCTAGATCCCTTAGAGCCACAAGGGCGAGAGACTTAAACCTCGGCACGGTTATTAATAGGACGTGCTGGAGGGACAGATTCATCACCCAAAGACTCCCTATGCTGTGGAACAAAACCCCGGTTTATGTGAGGCAGAGCACCTCGCTGGCCTTCATAAACAAACTCTACAACAGAAGGAAGAAACTGTTGCAAAAGAGAGTAAAATCCCATGAGTGGAGGAGTTCCCTGGTCAGCCTCAGTAAGAAGCTGAAATCCCTTACAAGATTCTCCAAAGCTAGCTATGAAAACAAAATCACCACTAATTCTAGGGACAACCACAAAGCATTCTATAGTTATGTCAAGAATCTCAATGGCAACACCCAGATCTGCTCTGAGTTACAGCACAATGGCATGAAAATCACAGAACTGATATTGCCAATGTCCTAGCAGATAGGTTCAGTGCTAACTTTAACCCTTTCTCACCCCCTAAAGGGCCCATAACTATACAGCAAGAATGAAGAGTCCCTGTAATCACAACTACGCAGGTAAAAGCTGCATTCTCTAAAGTCAAAAACACAACATCCATGGGACCGGACATCACAGGCTGTGTTTTACACAAACTTCAATGAACTGGCTACCCACCAAACCACCATGTTCAATCATAGTCTCACATCAGGCTTTGTGCCCACTGAATGGCACACAGCAACAGTTATCCCACTCCACAAAGGGGGAGCCACCACTGATCCCGGGAACTATTGTCCTATTAGCCTGACAAGCCTGGTCACATCAGCTGGGACAAATTCTGTATTTAGGCTGTGGTTAAATAGTGTGCCTAAGGGGGTTGCTAATTCCTGGTTTAGTTTGTTTAAACTGCAGCCTGGGATGCCATCAGGACCCATAGAGGCTGTGATTTTTGCATTAGACAGAGCTTTGAGGACCTGTTCTTTAGATATATAGGGTGGGAGAGCTGTTGAAGGTATGGGTTGTGATATGTTTGGTGGGTATAAAGAGGTGAAATTTTCATCAAGCTTGTCCGCTAGTGGGTTAGCAATTTCTGCAGAATCAGTGCATGTGATACCATTTGTCACTAGTTCAGCACAAGTCCAAGTCCTAACTTTTAGGCAACGGATGTAGCTGAAGAAAGCCTTATGGTTATCCTCAGCTCTGTTTGCTAAATTTTTCTCAAAGTTGCTCTTAGAGGATTTTATAAGTTGTCTTATTTGTTTATTTAGGCATAGGAAGGTACATTTCCAGTCCTGAGACCTTCCTTTGATATTCTTAGACTATAGCATCTTACGCTTGTTGTATAGTTTATTTATGCGAGATGTCCAACAGGGTGGCTTGTTTTTTCTTGAGACTCTTACTTTGGTCCTATCTGGCACAATTGAGTCTATACATTTGTATAAGTGTTGGTACAGGACATCTGAGTATACTTTAGTATAGTTGCCAAGACCGTCTGTGGAAATTGTGGCTTGGAAATCATTTATGCCAACACCTAGGAGGGTATAGTTGGCTTTAGTAAAGTTTTTTTTAATCTGGATTCAACTCTGATGGGTTCTGCAGTTATTGCAACTTCAAAAGTGACTGACTTATGATCAGATTTTACTAATGAGGGGCCTACACTTACAGTAGTGCAACTGTCTCTCATGTTCGTGAGAACCAGGTCAAGTATATTTGAGCCCCTTGTAGGATTTTGTACAATTTGTTCCAGGGGATTTGAGTTAACAAAATCAAAGAACTTTTGTGCAAGTAAGTTGGAGTTCATATATAAGAGGAAGTCTATTACTAGACGAAAACGCAGTTTTCAATAAAGCGTTCATACAGACTAAAAATTGGATACGTTTGATCCTTATCCTTCTTGGCTTCTTTATTTCTTGTTCATATAAGTTTCCCAGTTGATAGTAGAACAGTTAAAATACCCCATAACAAGAGTGTTAGGTTGTATTTTGATTGACTCAAGTAAAGTTAAATAAACAACATGTGTATTTTGGTTCATGAAAGGGAACCTGTAACTAGCAATGACTTGAAGGGGGGATCTTACCCACAGTAATCTGAACTTGGAGTAGCTCCATAGAGTTATCTTGTCTAACCAGTCTGGAGGAGTACTTAACTTTAATATAGATAGATACTCTACCACCTTTGGTTATCAGACTTTCATTTTGTGGTCCAAAAGTGTGGAAGGCATTGTAGCCTTGCAAGGCCGAGGCACTGTCTGTGGCCTTGAACCAGGTTTCTGTGACTGCACAAATGTCTACATCATCCAAGGAAATGAATGCTTCCAGAGAGTGCAGCTTATGGTTTAAACTCCTAGTGTTCAGCAGCATAACCTGTATTTTGATTGTGCTATGTGCTTTCATGTCGGATGTTTTATTTTTGAGACCTTGCTTAAAAAAGGCACTATGGGGAGGAAACAGCCTTAGCTAGTAGCCGAAAGCCCAGATGTACCAGGTGCAGACCATCATTGGCAAAGCAGTGAGTTCTATCAACCATGGTCATCACAAGGTGACAGGAACTGGATCCCCTTCAATGACACCAGAAACTAAGCCAATTATTAAAGTCAGTCATTTTTGTTTATATTGTGGTGTCATTCTTGGTGAGGGTAAAATGCTGCTCAAGGCTAGGGACATACCTGCCTAGGACACATTTAGAGAGCTCAATTACTTCTCTCTTCATATAGTCCAGTGAGGTACATCTCAAGTCGTTCACACCAACATGAACTATGACTGAGTAATAATAGCACTTGTTGTTGAATGACTTGAGTGCATGCGTTTTCTGACAATTCCTGGCACCAGACAGACATCTCAGTGTGTCTCACTAAAGAAGCTCCAATAACAAGAAAATTAGGTTTGGGTGCGTTGTGCCTTAAGGACCTAGTTGTTCAAACACTGGTGTTGTTATGTTTCTTGAGTGCTGTGGGTGCTGTGCCAGGTGTAGCAACTTTGCACTTAGGTCTTTGGCATATATATATATATATATATATATATATATATATATATATATATATATATATATATATATATATATACACACACACATATACATATTTGTATGTATATATATATATATATATATATATATATATATATATATATATATATATTTACATACACTCACACACATATGCATACCTTACACTTAGTGCTTAATGTTGAGGGCTTTCCACTCACACAAGTGCAACCAAAGGAAAAACCGCCAAACTATTCTTTAGTTGAAAAAATTTGAGTGTACTTGGAGTCCAGTGAGGGTGACACTTCTACCACCTGATAAAATTATGAGTCTTTGACATAACATTTACTGTGTATGTGTTTATATATATATATATATATATATATATATATATATATATATATATATATATATATATATATCAATATGGGTTACCTTCATTTCACAGACAGCTCCTTTGACTGAAACTCATTTCCCCTAAAGCTCATTTCCCTGACAAGTAGTACTTGCAGTGCACTGTAAGGCAATTAAAAGGGATACATCATTTTCACCACTGTAGTGCAACCTTGGAGATAGTATATATAGTTGGAGGGGGTGGGGGGGCACAGCCTCCCCACCTAGTTTGATTTATATTCTCGGCTTTTTGTTTTATATTGTTCAGTAAAATCAAACTAGATGGGGGGTACTCCCCCCACACCCAACTATATATATAAATATATATATATATATATATATATATATATATATATATATATATATATATATATATATATATATACTAACTCCAGGGCACTACAGTCGGGAAAAGGACGTATCCCTTTTACTTGCCTTACACTGCACTGCAAGTACTACTTGTCAGGGAAATAAGTTTTAGGGAAATGAGCTTTAGGGGAAATGAAGGTAACCCAGATACATATAAATGTATAGATATAGATACACACACACACACATATATATATGTATGGTTCTACCTGACATAATCGACACCCCAGAACACAGACAACGAAATTACCGACACTACATAACCGACAGTGCAAAAACACGAAACCTCACATGCCCGACAACGAAATAACCAACGGTACACAAACACGAACCTCATACACTGCACATACCACAATAACAACAATCAACAAACAAAACACATCCCCTGTCCAAAAACCACACACACAACACAAGCACACCAAAATCCCTACAAACCCACACTAAACCACACATACAGAACTATCTACAACCCTAACCCAAACCCTAACCCTAAGGTCCGTCACTATCGCATACTCAGCTAACCCGCGCCCTAACCCTAACTCACTTAACCCACCCCTAACCCAAAGACTATCACTACCGCACACTTACCTAACCCAGTCCCTAACCCTAACTCACTTAACCCACCCCTAACCCAAACCCTATCACTACCGCACACTTACCTAACCCGCGCCCTAACCCTAACTCACTTAACCCGCCCCTAACCCAAAGACTATCACTACCGCACACTTACCTAACCCAGTCCCTAACCCTAACTCACTTAACCCACCCCTATCCCCACAGACCATCAATATCCACACTTACCTTACTCGCACCCTAACGTCCGTCACTACCGCATACTTACACAGCCTTTTCCCATGTCGGCATCCTTGGCGTCGGTGTTTTCATCCATCGCGTCAGTCTTCAGCATTGTCGATCTTCTGGTGCTCGCAATTCACTTGTCGGTGTTTTCCGCTGTTGATGATGTCAGGTAGACCTATCTATATATATATATATATATATGCCACAGAAGAAGGCTTCCTAATGGAAGTGAGTGACCTCAAGATAAGGCTAGAAGAACGGGGCTATAGCTCACAAGAGATTGAGTCCAACCTCTTAGAGGTCAATAAACATAGACTGAACAGAGCAGCCCCTTATTTTGGACCAGTTATTACTGGTGGATCCATTACAATAGACAATGGTAGAGATGATAGATCAACTCATGTAAGGGTTTCTTTACCATATAGTACTGATTGTCCAGCAATCAAGAATATTATTACGAAACACTGGCCTATTCTCTGTACTGATGACACCATCGGTAAACTTGTGAGGACTAAACCCTCTTTTTTATATAGGAACAAATTAAATTTAAGGAGAATGCTATGCTATTCAAAAAGGGATGAATGGTCAATGCCTTCTGAACACACAAAACCATGTGGACGCTGTAATTATTGTAATTCTCTTGACCCCAGTCCATTTTTTGAACATCCTGACATGCACACTAACTTTAGCATACGTGCTGTAGCTACCTGTGATACTACTCATATAGTTTATTTGGCAGTGTGCCAAATATGTGATGCATTTTATGTTGGCAAAACCAATCGTCGTTTTAAAGACAGGATAAGAGAACATCTTTACCACATTAGGAAGGCTTCACCTCACAATGCCTTAGCTAAGCACGTAGCCCAAGCAGGTCCTGAACATTATTTCTTATTTAGAGCTCTTGAGAATATTAAACCCAGTATAAGAGGAGGTGACATCAGGAACTATACTGAGAGCAAGGAGAGTATGTGGATAGTTAGATTGAGAGCAGATAGGGGTTTAGGTCTCAATGAGAGAGCCTCCATTAAACCTATGTTAAACAAACGGAGGAATGTTTGTAGATTTTATAATAAATGATGGAACATATATGTTTTTACCCCTTGAAATATATTTCTTTTGACATATATATCTATATATACATATTTATTAGAGCATCTTGAGTGTTCATGGAGAGTTTTTATATGTTTTATATTTACTTTGTCATTTTATACATCTCAGCATGTTTATATGTGCATATATTTTTAAGCTTAGATTAACTCATGAATATGTAAACAAGAAGCAGCTTGATAGGCCAATAGGAGATGTTTTAACTGTATAAATGTAGCCTATGTACTTGAAGGTCTTTGTTACATGATCTGATGAAGCTCAAATGAATGAGTGAAAGTGCTTATCTGACCTGCAGTGGAATTAAAGTTGGATTTTAACCTGAGGATTTTGCCTTTCATTTATACTTGTGACTCTGCATCAGCCTAGTTGCTCCTTTTGGTTTCATCAATATTAATTAAGTAGTTAGAGTTCTTAATTAATACATCACTTCATTTTACCTCATTTTTATGTCTGTATAAGCACTTGCAGTGCTATTTTATTGTTGAAGCTGATGAAGTCCAGTTAAGCAGGGTGAAAGCACTTATTCCTTTTGTACTACAAATAAAAGAAGTTTTTACTTGATTTTTCTTCATGGTATTTTGGGAGTCTTTATGGCCTAGGACCATCTGAGCCAGTATTGAAGTGGTACTGTTTGTGCATTTGTTGCCTTGACTACTGCAACTCAGAAATTTGGACTTATTTTGTCATGTTATCCACCCTAACCATTTTCTCATGTCTGAACCACAGTATATGTTCCCCTTGACCTTCTCTGTAGGATGCACAACTTTTGCTTCAGCACGGTTGTCCTCAATTCTTTGGCTATCTGACAGTGTGCATCGTACTAAACATTTCAGATTTTCATCATCATCATCATCATCACCTTAGGTATGCTTAGCTTGTTAACCTTCTGTTCCCAAGCATAAGCACTTTTCCCACCACTGTTTTATCCATATGACATTTCAGCTTCTTAAACATTCTTCTGTCTAATACTACCCCTGACACTTTAGACCAGTTAGCTGCAAAACCTCTGATTTTGTTTTGACATCCATATTCTGACCTTACTTCTACTGAACCACAACTCCCAGATGCTTCAAGATCTATTCCACTATTTTCCCTTCTGTCTCAATCTGGATTTTCTGATTTCTCCATTTTCTGCAATGACCAGTGTCTTGCCTATTTTCAGTTTTATCCCACATGTCTTCAATTTTGCATTCTGTTACCCTAGTTTTTGCCGAGGTCAACATATTCTTGTGTCAAATTATCTGCATGCAGCTTTGTTGATCTGTTCCTGCAGTCCTGTTTGCTGCTGTAGTTCAGCAGAACCCTGATGTAAACCCAGCTCACTTCCGAAAAGTATTCATACTTACATCATGAAGTTGATGGACATATCCTGTACCAATTCTGCCAGTGCTTCTGTGACTTTTACCAATTGCAGGACTGCACAAATCATCTTTCTTGTAACCTTGTTATACCTTTTTTTTCCATTTCTAGGAGTTGGACTCTTTCTCATTTATACCTTATTTTCCTTTATTGGCCACAATGCAAATATTGGGTCAGCTGCACTACATTCTGATCTGAATCCAGACTTTCATTTCCCATCTTGCTTTCCACTACCCTGTATATTTGTTTATTCCTCAATCTCTAGCACTTTTGTGCAGTGAGAAAGGGGGTTGGCACCTTTTATACTGTCCACAGTTGTGAATATCTTGTAAACTTGCAGTAAAATTCTTTGTCTTTTGTCATCTGAGAAATGTCGCTCTATCCATACTGCAGTGAGTAGCCTCAAGTGCCATTTCACTGTATCTCTCTCAACGATTAAGCCCTAACTATTGATCATATCTGCCATGACTTCATCTTAGTCTGACTCTTCAACTGACTTAATTTTCCATAGTATGGGTCGTACTTCTTGTAGGGTGGGTTCTCATTTTTCCTTTGCTGTGAACACTGCAAGTAGTAGTATAGCTTCTTTGGAGTTTTCTTCATTCAGAAGAATCTTAAAGTACTTTTGGTTCACAGGTAAATACTATGCATCAGTCTGTAGATTTCTACAGGCCTAGCCAATGACAAGACAGTGATCAAAGGTGAGAATCAAACCCTGTACTTTGTGTCTGTGAGGTAAACAGCTTAAACATTATGCCAAGCCCCAACCATTACACCTGCTCTTGTTAGCCTCAGGATTTGTAAACAGATTTGTGTTAACATTCTATATGGATGATATTTGTTGACTATCTTCTTTATCCTTCTATAGTTGCTTTGGATCCTGACAGAACTTCTTTATCCCACCTTTTGAGTCCCTTTCCAACAGCTAAAAAAGTTTCTGAGACACCTTGTTCTTTGTTACTACAACTGCTCTCTTAGCCTATTTATTAACTAACCAATTTTTCTTAACTTTGTCCATTTTTTTCTATCTTCTACTTCTTCCTGGACTCCTTATTTCTTAGGATAACTTCCTGGACCAGCTTTCCTTATGTATCTCATTCCCTTACCTGGATATACCACATATGTGACCTCCAGTAGTTTATGCAGTAGGACACCATTTCACTAGGAATAACTTTGCAATCTCTGATTTAACTCCAGTATCTTGTCATTACTAAGAACAAGTCTGCTTCTGTTGCATGCTGACCACTGGTGTATGTCATCTTGTGACTGTTTCCCTTTCTGTACCATGTGTTGGTCATCATTAAGCCAGCTGGTAGATAGAATTCTATGACCTCTTGTTCATTATTTATGTTGCCCCAACCATGTAGATGCAGACAATACTTGCATCCTTTTCTGTCTTAATATGAGCCTTCAGGTTCCCCCTTACAAGATCAATTCATTTTGTCTTGCTTTAATAAGGTGGTCCAGCAGCTGCTCCCTGAATGTCCACTTGTCCTCACTAAGACAGCCATACTGTGGAGACAATGAAACATTCCCTTTCTTTACAGTGAAGTCTGATTGCTGTTAGGTTTTTTCACTGATTATGATTCTGTCCTTGTCTTCATAAGACTCTCTCACAATGTTTCTAGTCTGTCCTCTCTCTAAATAATAGGCTCTAGATCCCAGGTCAAGAGACTTTGTTACACAGCCCTTCCTCTTGTCTCCTGGATATATAGGATGTTCTGCCAACATCTTATCATCATGTTACCCACTTCCAAACTGTGTCCTGTTAGTGAGTCTAAAATGGGAGGTAATATTTCCATTCATTTATCTGATTCTAACAGTGCCTAAGCAGTAGGCTTTCTGAGCATTTGTGTGTGTGTGTGTGTGTGTGTGTGTGTGTGTGTGTGTGTGTGTGTGTGTGTGTGTGTGTGTGTGTGTGTGTGTGTGCTGAAATTTGACCGCAGTCATGTAACATGTTTAAAAGCTGAAAAGAAAAAGCAGTTAAGGTAAAACTCAACACCTCTCCAGCCAGTGGAAGTGATGCCAGCACAGAATGCTTGACATCTTAAGTTTGAATCCAGCACAAGTGCTAATATTTTCTTTCATAAGTCTGATATTGACAGATTGCCTGTTTGTACCAAGATTGCTCTGTAGATAAACATTCCCACTAGATGAAGCTGTTGATCTATTTAACATTACCTTCCTAAAAATGTTAAATGCCCATGCCCCTCCTCATAAAAGTAAACTAAAAATTAAAATAGCCCCCTGGATCACCAGGACCATGATAACTCAAAGAAATAGAGCCTGGCATCACTGGAGAGCCACTAAAACCATAGCAACCAAGCAACAATTCCAAAAACTCAGAAACTAAACAAAAAAAAAACAAATTCTACTAGACAAAAAGAATTGTTTTCTCAATTTGCAAAATAGACACCAAAACAACCCCAAAAAACTCTGGGCAGGACTAGATACATTACTCCACCCCGGCAAACCCATTACCCCAACACCAACCACTGTAAAGGATAGCACTGACATTCCAGAAGCCGTTAATCGATTTTTCATAGAAACCATTTCAAAACTAGTTCATCAACAACCCACAACATCTACTACTAGCAACTCCAAGCTTGCTAGCAGTATCAACACCACCTTTCAATTCAAACTTATTCCAACACATTATGTAAAAAAACTATTAGGTAAACTTAAACCAGCTACCCTAGCTGCAGACAGCATTCCTGCCAAATACCTTCAAATGGCTGCTAATGAGATAGCCTATCCAATATAAATTCTCCTCAAGAGATCAGTAACAGAAAGCAAAATTCCAACAATCTGGATGACAGCATATGCCACCCCACTACATAAAGGTGGTACCTGCACAGACCTTACCAGCTATCACCCTATTGCCGGATTATCCCCACTAGCTAAAATATTGGAAAAATGTATTCACAAGCAATTTATGCAATACCAGCTGGATTTTTCCGGTCAAGAAATGTAACATAAATGAAAATAAATAGCTATAAAGCATATGTTGTCAGCTATTGCAGCCAAGGATTATCTGCAGAGTATTAAGTTCATCCTATGAAATGCTTTGGATAACATATTTATTTCTTAGAAAAATCTTGTATAGGCATTTTCATGTGGCTGTTCTCCAAACTGGAGGTAACGTGCTTGAATGCAGTGAGTGGAGCATACCATTTTGGGGTAGTATCCAAGTGTAGAAATTTCTGCGGAGTTACATAGTTCCTAAATTTAGCCTAGATGGAATGCTTCATTTTCCCCAATAGGTTCTATACTAATGAAAGGCACAGTTTGGAATGCTGACTCTAAGGCGCAGATGGATAAGATTTGACTACAGACCCAGTAACTTGAGACTATCTAGCTACTCAGTCTTTGGATCACTGACCAAGGATAGTGGAAGTAAGAATAAAAGCAGCTCATCCTTTTTGTGGTGGAGAGATGTCTCAGTCTGCTTTTGTACAGACACCCGTGGAGGGCTGGAGCAAGTGAATGGAGCAAAAGAACCCAAATCTGGTGTTCAGGGAGTGTATCAACAACTGATGCCCTTGAGGTAGCATATATGCACACACTTTAGGGATGGTACTGGCTGCTCTGTTTTGGCAAGCACACACATCAAATCATGAAGGAGATGGACTAAGGAATAAAACCTCCCACCTCCTTGCAAGATGTCAGGAACACTTCTCAGCTATTATCTTCCTCTGCAACTGTTCTTGACCTGCATAGCAGAAGAGAACCTATTATGTCAGTTGAGGAAGGAAAAGATGTTTAACACAGAGTAGAGTAGTAGAGTTGAAAAACATAAAAAATGCAACTGTTTGGATATAATTGTATACTTTTTAATTAGGATGACATTTTATTAACTTTTGTATTGCTCTTATACTGATCATCTATGATTAAGTGAAATAGTGTGCAAGTGATTAATAGCTGCTTCATATTTGCTAATTTTGTAGCCATTATGTTGCCAGTATCTGATGCATTTATGGATTGTTTACTAGGCTTACTGGGCTGATAGCAGCTGTACATCCGAAACAATATCAAAATCATTATCTTTTCTAAATAAAAAAGCTCTGTAGTGAGTCCTGGGGAAACTCCATTGGTTTAAACAGGAAATTGAGGGAAGATCCAGTCATTGAGCAGCATGACATGCAGAGCATGTGTATAACTGTGCAGCATGCAGAACATGTGTATAACTGTGCAGCATGCAGAACATGTGTATAACTGTGCAGCATGCAGAACATGTGCATAACTGTGCAGCATGCAGAACGTGTGTATAACTGTGCAGCATGCAGAACGTGTGCATAACTGTGCAGCATGCAGAACGTGTGCATAACTGTGCAGCATGCAGAACGTGTGCATAACTGTGCAGCATGCAAAACGTGTGCATAACTGTGCAGCATGCAGAACGTGTGCATAACTGTGCAGCATGCAGAACATGTGTATAACTGTGCAGCATGCAGAACGTGTGCATAACTGCGCAGCATGCAGAACGTGTGTATAACTGTGCAGCATGCAGAACATGTGCATAACTGTGCAGCATGCAGAACGTGTGCATAACTGTGCAGCATGCAGAACGTGTGCATAACTGTGCAGCATGCAGAATGTGTGCATAGCTGTGCAGCATGCAGAACATGTGCATAACTGTGCAGCATGCAGAACATGTGCATAACTGTGCAGCATGCAGAACATGTGTATAACTGTGCAGCATGCAGAACATGTGCATAACTGTGCAGCATTAGCATGATGCTATTTGAGGTAATGGATTTGAGTCAAGGTGCTCAATTTTATGACCTACCCAACAGGCTATGATATTTGAGGTCTCTCTAACTTTGATATTGGGAGTCTAAAATATGCAGTGCTAAATGTGTAGTAATCTGGTCATTAAAATGTTTCTCATATTTTCTGCCAAAAGAAAGATCTGCAAATGTATGATACCCATAGTCTGTTTATGCGGATACGTGGCTTGACATTGTAAAAGCAGTCTATGATGCACCGGATGTCACAAGTACATTTTCACAATTTTCTTGTTAAAATTGGATTTATGATACGTTTTCTTATGGACACGCTCTGAACAGTACACCTTTTAGGTAAATTACTGTTTTTTATGGGAGTTAATTTTTGTAGATATCCTATAAAGATGCTGACTTAGTTGTTTACTATTTGAACCCTCTAATTTGTAAAGGCAGCATTGTTTAAGGTTCCACTTTATTTAAATTGTGAATCCAGGCACTCGCTAAATTTTATAATAATGGAGCTCCCACCTTGAGATGAAGATACATGCATAATGGACTGATAAGTTATGAGTTACTATGATAAATTAGTTGAATTCATTTTTAAGTTCAAATGGTGTGGTAAACTGTTTATCACCAAAACATTATAGACATAACATCTGAGTGGTTTTATTGCTGCTACAAATCAGCAGCAGATACATATTTCCTGCCTGATAACAGACACAAAGAGAATCCCTGAATAGCTTTGGTGAAGCTAGTCTGATTTTCTAGGAATCTCATTGAAACTCCAGAAATGAAAGTAATGGGAATGCTAACTTAATTACTCCAATTACTTTTTATGTCCAGGTGCAAATGAACACGTTTTCCTAAGTAGAGGAGTTTTGACCGAGGCTTAATAAGCCAGATATAATTGTGCTAGAAAATTTCAAAATTTCAAGGGTTGCAAATAGTCCTCAGTACATTTATGACTAATTCATTCATTATGATTGGCCATGACTTGAGTTACTGTATAGTTGTCGTCATGAATATCTTATTATCAATCAGGAGAGGTAATTGGTGTATATTATGCAAGTGAGATATGCATAAACTCTGTAGAAATATTATAAGCCCATGAACAACAGACTGTGTTTCACTGATTGAATAAATCATCTCTAGGATTTTTCCTCCTTTCCATTTCTATACATATATGTATAAGATTATATCACCATTGTTGTTGTGTCTTTCAGCTTTTCCCGGTTAGGGGGTCGCCACAGCGAAACTCCGGTCCGCTAATGATTGGAAGTAGATTTTTTTTACATGCCGAGTTGCCAGCTCTGATGCACAACCTTCAACTTAAACTACACATGTGACACACAAACAAGAGGCAAAATTTAATGACAGCACAAATGTGAGACCTACATAATGAGAGAATCACACAATTGACATATTGACCACTTCTGTCCCAGTATCAGCAAATCCCAGCTACAAAACCCAGATCAAACATAATCTGAATTGTCATACTGAGCCGCCTTACCTGTGTATTAACTCTACACCTAGCCCTCCATATTAAAGTAGAACTGTGCCCACAGACTGAAACAAAACATGTTTATTTCATCAAGTCCTGATGTTTCCTAGATTTTAACACTACTTTTGGACTCCATATACTTTTCTTTATATTTTTAAATGTAATTCCAGCATCTGTCCACATGGGATCTGACATCTTGATTTTTTTTAGTCTACCTCCAAGTATCCCACAATGCAGTGTTTGGTTTTAAAATATTACATCATAGCCCCTAAACTCCTGTCAATGCATTGACAAACTGCTTTCTTTTAGTCACTGAAGTTTAATTGCTATTTCTTGCTTTTTAATGACTACTTAAAAGATAAGGATAATCACACCGACCAGTATTCTCAGCACATAAACTTCGTTTTCTGCTGTGTTCTATCAATCACTGCAGCAAACAGCTCAAACTTGCCACTTTAACAGATATGAAGGGGAGGTTTTTAGGGAGAGGGGAGATGAGTTTAAGGTCTACAACTCAGACATAAAAAAAGAATGAAAGTTAGCCACTTTAGACAGAAAAATAAGTAAATAAGGGCAGCATTCTCCATTCTTGGGGCATCATTGTAGATTACAAATGCTTGCTGGGTAAATAAAAGGGCATGGTGACCATAAATAATATCTGACAGTTCACTAGTGCAAGTGATAGTGGGCTTTCAATTATTTGTTATATACACACACTCACTGTAAGTCTTACTTCATGTAACTGGGAGCCATGAGTAAAGAACAGGGAGTTTGAGGCTAAGCAGGTACCAGCATTGCACGAATTAAGTGGCATTGTCCAATTAAACAAGAGTCAGGCAGAAGCTGAGGGCCTGGAAATTTTAATTGCACTGGAATCCTTAATGGTAAACACTGTGTTGTGTTCAACATTAAAGGTTTTAAGCTTTCTGGAGACTGTTTGTGACCACATGGCCTTGTGGAGTGATTTTTTTTACTACTTATGATTGCAGATTGTACAACGCCAGCATTGACATCCAATGGTTAAAATAAAGTGAAGAGACACTGGGCTAAATATTATTTAAATATGACTGCAGATTGCACAATTTGCCATGAGCTCTAAGTTTGAAAGAAATACAATTTAAGCTAGTGAATAAAATACCCAGTGTTGCTAGACATAAATCACTTTTGTATGACTCTTGTGTGAGGCAAGTAAAATATAAATAATACATATGTTGAACTCCAGAATGACCAGAAGTACCACTGGATTATTCTCATGTGGAGTCTGGCCAGGAGAAAGTGTAAGAATCATAGATGGTGTTGAACTCCCAAATCCTGAGAAATTCCCTAGAGGATACATGGCTATGATTAGAAATACTCAGAAAAAACAATTAAACCTATGTATTTTGTTTGGAGAAAGAAAGGCTCTTCCCATAGCAGACTCTAGCAGGCTTTCCAGGAAAACGATTCTATAAGAAAGAATGACAGAAGATTTTTGTAAGTTGGTTTGAAAACACAGACTGAGTAGAACATTCTGAACAGTTGTTAAAAACATCCAGATATGGAAAGATGTGAATGCCTTAAAGACTGCGCTAAATTACTGGAACTCGACCTTTGTAAATACCCGTAGTGCAGTGCAAACACCAAAGGATAAGAAAGAGAATGCCACTCTGAGCCAGATACAGAAAGTCTTACAAAATGCCTGAATTGCTTGTCAATGGGAATGTGCATGTAGACATGCATTATGTCTTACTTTACCATGAAAGTCAGAGAAGAGAGCAGTGACAATAGGAACTGAAAGGATAGCACTTTGCATTTTGGAATTGTGGTAAAAAGATTTGGAAAGGAAAGGTCTAGCACAGGCCAACACTTTTCTTCCTTCTTTGGTACTAGAACAATTTCCCCAACTGACAGGCAGGCACTGGCTCTGCTACTCCTTGAAAAAGCATTTGACTCAGAATTGGAGGGGAAAGGGATACATAGTTTACAGGAAAGTAGGAATCCCCTATAAAGGAGGGAGGGATTTCCATCGGCAAGTACTGCATTCCTGAATTACGTTTAGAACCCATTTGTCTGAAACAATATGGTACCACAAGGGAAAATGAAAATTCAGAGAGAGGGAAAGATTATCAGAGTAGGAGGAGAGGCCATGCTGACTAGGAGGATTGCCCAACATAAGTTTGTTGACTAAGGGAGAATTTAAAATTTCAGCCTTAACATCTTCAGTAAGTTTTTGGTAATGAAGCAGATTCTCATGACTGACATGGACTCAGCAGCTCAGGAAGTAGTATCGACAGCATCATACACACACTTTAAAACATGCTTAGTCACGTGACCATCAGATATTAAAGAGGGATTCAGCATTTTTTAACCTCAGAAGATGGAAAGTTAACCATTAACTTTTGCATGTTCACAGAAGATAAAAGCAAAAACTTTAACACAAAGAGCAACCGTGCTTGCTGCAAACACCAGCACTACCGAAAAATCACATAAAATATTCTATTGATTAAGAGCTTTTATCTCCTAACCCAGATACTTCATCAGAATACTAAGATCCAACACAATCACATTTAAATAAAGCAAAAACAAACCCTACTGATAACTAACAATTATCATAATTAACTACCGTGGCTGTCTTAAAGGGGCATCATTAACAAAGGACAAGTTAAAGTGCACAGGGTAAAAGCAAGGTAAAATACACAAGGTAAAACATGAAAACTCTAGATAAAAAAAAACAGGATAAAAAAACAAGATAAAAACCATATATGTTTGTGTAACTAGATATGTGTAAAAGGACATACATCAAACTATCTAAATCTATGTGAAAATGTATAAAAATGTGTAATGAGGTAAAATCAAAATGTATAGTAACTACCATTTTAATATTCTAATGCATTCAACTTAAGTGCTGGAATAACAGATAAATAATCATTTAAGCCTTGAGATGTTCTTGCATTTAAACTCATTTGCCACCTCATCTCACAATATTCCAATTTCCAACACCCCTAAACTAAAATCAGCCTTTTGAAATCCTGGGTGTGTCTATATAAAATATTGCATTCTCTTTTCATGTTGATTTCATATAGATGTTCAGAAATTCTCTGCTTTAAATTACGTTCTGTCTTACCCATATAATATGAGGGACAAGAAACACAATACACTAAATAAACCACTCCTGTAGAATAACACTTATAATATCTAACAGGAATTAGTTTTGTGTCTAGCCCAGGAAGGCATAACTTCCTAGTGTTGGCTATAAAATGACATTGTGGACACCTTCCATACTTGTGTGTGCCATATTTTGTTCTGTTAGTGGCCATTTTAACATGATCAATAACATGAAATTTGAAACTATGACTATCAAAGGTAGTAAGGTGCTTAAAAAGTGCACTATGTTCATCCTTTTTCATAATATCATACAAATGTCTATAAACCCTCAATTTTAAAGGTTGCATGGTTTTTCCTTTATAAAAGCTAGGACACTGTTGGCACCGAGCCTCATAAATCACCTCTTTGTTAAAACAGTAAAGTCTTTGCTGTAATTTCACTTTCCCACAATTTTTAATATGGAAAGAGGAGCCTTCTAATATGGAGCTACATTGTTTGTAGTTTCCACATTTTTCATACTTCCAACTTCTAATGTCATGACCTAGAGCACATATCCTTTTTGTATACAAAATTTGGTTGAAAACCTAACACTTCCAGGTATTCTTTATTAACTAAGAACATGGACCAGTCCTTATTCACAATGGCCCTGATATCATTAAAGTCCAAATTATATAAAATAATAAATGCTTTATCATATTTTTTAGTTGTATACAGTAGTAATCTTATTACAAATGTGCTTATCCCTCACTAATAGAGGGAAAAAACAAATCTATATCTCTTTTTGTTTTAACTTCATTCAGTAATGAACTGATAAAACTAATCGGATAACCATGAAGTTCAAACATGGTGATAAGTTTAGTACATTCTTTATTAAATATGTTGTCCTGTGAAATCATTCAGGGCAGTCTAACTAGCTGGTCCTTAGCTGATGAACTCTTTTAATGGATATTTTGCCAACTACTAAAATGTAGTAGGGAATTAGAGTATGTAGATTTCCCAAACGTATTAGAATAAGAAACTCCTATTTCCCCTGTTGTTGTAAACAGTTAAATCCAAGCAATTAATCTCATCATTGGATCAAGTCATGGTAAAACTTAAAAATTCAGTTGTCAAATTTTTGTACTGAAACAATTCATAAAGTTTATTTAATCTGGTGACCAAATCAATACTATGTCATCAAGAAAACAGCCATAAAGTGACTAGCAATCATTGTACGGAGAAGAAAAAACAAACTTATTTTCCTAATGAGCCAATACAATATTAGAAAAACAAGGGCGCATGCTGCACCCAAGGCCACTCTTGTCTGATGCCTAAATATTTGTCCTTCAAAATAAATAAAATTGCTTTCAGGTGCCATTCCTATCAAAGTCTTAAAGGTTTTAATTTGAGTATGGTCTATGTTAGTATTAAAGCATAGAAATTCATAGAACCAATGTAGTCCTATCTTGTGTGCAATGACCAAATACAAATCGTTTACAGCTATAGTAACAAAAATCATACTCTCCTGGTAAAAGAATTTGATACTCTGGCTAAAAAGTCCCAAGACTCTTTGTATAAGTATGTAATGTTATCGGTATTCAATTGACAATATAAAAATTTTGCAATAGAAAAGGTTTCATAGGAATTTGCATCAACAACTGGATGCAGAGGTGGGTCTGCTAGGTATTTTATGAATCTTAGGTGTACCAAAAATGATGAGGGTCCTTGGATTACAAACTGACAAAAATTTGAATTCAGCTCTTATAAGTATTCAGAACTAGCTCTTCCAAGAGAGAATAACGTCTTTTGTATGAAATATTTCTCTGGTTAATAGACACCTCATCATAGGGGTCACTTAGCAATATCACCAACATCTTCTTAATATAATCATTAGTGTTAATAACCACAAGGCCCCAACGTTTTCAGGTTTCATAAGTCTTAGTTCATGATTTTTTATAATATTTATTTTAATAAACTCCATTCATCTGGTAATAGAATTACTGTCATGAAGGGTGTTATAACTATTAATAACCTGCCTAATTTCATAGTTACACATTTTTTTTTCGAACACCACCACCATCAGATGCATGGGGGGGTTAAATAGACTATGTCTTTTATATCTCATAGCTTGAGTACACTCGTGCCTATCACCATGAGAAAAATACATGTTCAAATTCAACTTATGTGTGTATAACTTTACATCTGTCAAAGTATCATGAACCCTAGCTCTCCTAAGTTGGAACAAATGTAAAACCATTTTCAAAAAGATTAGCCCATTTTGCATTAACCAAAATATCACTGTAATTATACAAACAAAAAATTAAAAATAAATAATAAAGAAACCAACCAGGATCACCAGCCACCAAGAGCTTCATTAAAACTAATTGCAATCCTGAGCATTTTCGTCTTGTAAGCAAGTCTTCATCAGAGTAACAGGATTACTTCAAAGACACCCACAGATAGCAGTGAACATTTTAGTTATCCAATCAAAAATAATTGGATTAATTGTCTATTTAAAATTTAAAAAGACCTTCATTTGAATGCAGATATAAAACCGAATTCCCAGTCAGCCAATATAGTAGTACATACTATTTATACCATTCTATAAAATACTGTTATGGAATGTGCATACAAAATATATAAATTAAAAATTTGTGTATATACATCACATAGCATGTAGTTTGTCTTGGGCATTCCTTGTATATCTATCTATATAAATAATATATATATATATATATATATATATATATATATATATATACAAAGAATATATATATATATATATATATATATATATATATATATATATATACATATATATATATATATATATATATGTATATATATATATATATATATATATATATATATATATATATAGATGGGTCTACTACGTTTAGTCAAAAACCCATATGGTCGAAAGTACATTGGGTGAGCACACTTGACTGAAAGCTCACTTCACTGAAAACTCATTTGGTCGAAACTCAGTTCGTTGAAAGTAATATATGGCCCCTTCTCCACTAAAGTGCAATCCTGGAGTTAGAATATAAAGTAATGGGGGGTGCAGCCCCCCACATTGGGGGTGTGGGGGACATAACTCTTCACATAGTTTGAGTATATATTATAACCTCATTAATCATGCATATCCATTTGTTTTAAATTGTGTTTAATCAGTACCTCAGTAAGTTCAATTCCATGTCAGTTGAAGTGTGATAAAAGTTCATCATATAATAAGGAACTTTCCACCAGTCCTGTTGGAAATTTTCAGTACCTAAGGCCGTTTGGTATTATGGGAAAGGGAAATTACAGCAAAGATATTACTGTTTTAGCAAAGGTGTGATTTATGTGGCTCAATGCCAACAGTGTCATAGCTTTTATATAGGAAAAACTATGCAACCATTAAAAGTGAGGATTTGTAGACATTTGCATGATATTATGAAAAAGGACTAACAGTGCACTTTTTAAGCACCTTACTACATTTGATAGTCATGGTCTTAAATTCTATGTTATTGATCATGTTACTTTTGACATGAGTGGTGGTCCTGTATACTAGAATTAAAATAATTAAAATGGCAGCTGGAACCTAATGCAACTGAAGGCTGGGGATTAAATTTTATGGTCTCGATCAGTAGTGTTTTAAGATTAAAGGCAGCTTTTTATGTAATATGTAACATATTGTTTAAAAGCATGTATTTTTTAATGTTTTAATAAATTGACAGATTACTGATAGAAACCTGAATTTGTGTTTTTATTTTACATACTTGGGCTTTAAGAGTAGGTTTCTAGTTGCTTTTATTTTATATTTAATTGGTATTAATTTAGCGTGTTTTCATTAGCCACTGGTTTTGTTTGAACACTTAATTGTATTCCGGGAAATCACTTGTGAAAGTGCGCACGTGTGTGTGTGTGTGTGTGTGTGTGTGTGTGTGTGTGTGTGTGTGTGTGTGTGTATATATATATATATATATATATATATATATATATATATATATATATATATATATATATACACACACACACACACACACACACACACACACACACACACATATATATATATATATATATATATATATATATATATATACTACAAAGACACACACACACACACACAGATATCCCTGTCACGATCACACCTTACAACACACTTTTCTTTCTGCCGTGGAATCACCCCAGTGATATATATATATATATATATATATATATATATATATATATATATATATATATATATATATATATATATATATATATATATATATATAAATATATGGATCTTTCAATCAATAAAAGCATGATCCATCGAATCTAACTTACCCAATCTTCATCCACCGACACTGCATTTTAACGAAACAATGAATTGCCAAATTCCTTTCCCAAGGAAAGGAACCACTGGACCACCATGGTGAACTGTGCCTTCTCCTTGTGTAGTGCAATCTCGGAGTTGGTATATTTAAGTATTGGGATGTGGTGGGCAAAGCCCCCCACTTTGGTGGGCTCCGTGTCTTTCCGTTGGGACAGGAATTTGGCAGTTCTTTGTTTTGTTGACATGCAGTTTCGGTGGATAGTAAGCGGGTAAGTTAGATTTGATGGATCTTTCTTTTGTTGATTGAAAGTATATCCATATATATATATATATATATATATATATATATATATATATATATATATATATATTCACTTTGAATAATTGAATGTTCAGAACATTGACGTTCTGATCATAGAAACCAGAACATCGATGTTCAGAACATTGAAAATTCAAAATGAACTGTAAAAAAAAAATCAGAAACACTATGTTCCCCCTGCACACCCACACTCCCCTACTTTAATATTCCAACTCTGAGATCGCACTACAGTGGGGTAAGGAAAATCTCCCATTTACTGCTATATATGCGGTAGCACTAAATGGGAGATTTCCCGTACCCTACCTGCAATGCCAATACTCAGATGGCACACACACACACACACACACACACACACACACACACACACACACACACACACACACACACACACACACACACACAAGATGCAGGGCACCTTGCTGCCCTGCATACACACCCAACATTCCACAATCTCACTTACCTGGCATTTCCACTTTAGACCGCCGATGTTCTGAGCATCGATGTTCTGGTCTCGATGATCAGAACTTTGATGTTCTGAACATTTGATGATTTAAAGGGAACCCATATTATATATATATATATATATATATATATATATATATATATATATATATATATATATATATATTTAAATAGGTTTATAATATCTATTCTGCTTGTTCTGAAGTCCAGATGCCAGGATGAACGCACTCAAATTTTG
This sequence comes from Protopterus annectens, assembly GCF_019279795.1. Classification (NCBI taxonomy): domain Eukaryota; kingdom Metazoa; phylum Chordata; order Ceratodontiformes; family Protopteridae; genus Protopterus; species Protopterus annectens. Next base: position 552,601,196 of record NC_056749.1, on the reverse strand, counting down.
TATTAAAGGAGAGTGTTTTACATCTTTTGAACTCCCTTTTTTGTTTTTTTTAGACACATGTTGAAAAAAAAATTAATCTAGCCTGTAGAGGTAATTAATGATGGTGTCGCTAGAAATTCTTATGTTCATATTTTGGGAGATATTATGCAAATTATATTTATTATTTCTGAACAATATTTAAAATAGCATATATTAATGTAAATATTGTAACTACCGTACAAAAATAGTAAAAGTTTGTACAAGATAAATCACCTGACAACTTTTCTACAGGAGATACATCTTACTTTAGGTAAACATAATGTTTTATATACCTGTGAACTTCTTTTCAGAATTTAATATGGCAATTCTGATAAAATCAAGGAAAATACTATAAATAAGACACTTTAGGACAGTCAAGTTAGATTACTGTTATTAAAGGTCCAGTTTAGAAATACCTACTCATAAATTTTCTATATGAAATAAGAGATGGTTGCTTATAATGGAAAGATAATATCGATTTTGTTGGAGATTTTATTGTTTGTTAGCTGAAAGAAAATACAGTAATGAATACACTATATCCCTAACAGATTATATGTTATACAAAAGATTCAGAACTTGATCATTCAAAAAACTTCATACCAAACAAAATTGAAAAAAAATCAATGTTTAAGTTACACTAATAAAAAAATGGTTCTCCCTTTGTGATTTCATGTCATTCAATGTATGAATCAATTAAAAATACTTCATAAAATAAAGCTTCGGGTACTGATGGTATTTCTGTTTAATTTTATAATGAATGCTGCATACTACTATTTCTGTGTTAATTTTATTTATTTGATTTTCTAACTAAAAAAAGAAAACATCTTTAAAAATGAGTATTTGTCATTAGTGACAATAATTATGCTAAAGAAAAGTCATTCAACCTTAGTTGAAAATTATAGAGTTTTTTAAATATAGACTATAACTTTTGAGCAACATTAAAAATAATTATCTAATAGTATTTTAAAACAAACAGTGCATTTGTTGCCATTTGTTTTTATTCCATGTAGGTCAGTTGTTAAGCCCATAATATTTAACAAGATTTCAAACTAAAATATAATAAAAGCTAAACAAATAAGGCAAGCATTTTGTACATTAGATGTTTACAAAAAAGTTTAAATATTAAATAGAAAATATATTTTCAAAATAACAGAGATCTGTAATATAATACCAATTATAAATGCAATAAGAACATTACTTAATTGTACTAAATTACAAATTCCAATAAATAATCTATTTCCACTCCTTAAAAATACATCAAGGGTATATGACAAGATTATAACCTTTCCCCAACAGTATTTTTAATGACAGTAGATCAGTATAATTATATTTATAGAAAGATAAAATGAATTAAAACTCACAGAATCATAGATACTAATATCAAGTTTATAGTATATGATGATGACATCATTCTGGCTATCTCATAAGTGAACATCTTATTGAGCAGATTTTTTAATCTAACTAAAACTATTAAGGATTACTGTACTATCACAACAATTAATAGGGTAAAGATACTGGACTAGTATTATTTAAACTAAACTAATCATATATTGTGCCCAAATGAGGTATATTTTGGACAAAATGTAAAGCATTCCAAAAAATTGATTCACTATGAAATTTTCATTTACAGGAAGGATACATTTCATGAAGCTAAAGCTATATTCCTTACAGGCCTTTTTAATAAGAATGTGCTGGGTCTTCCTAAATCATATTAATACAATATAATTAAGTGAATCTGGAAAAAGTTTATTTGAAGAGGTGGGTCCCTCAGGATTACTTGAGATGTTTTAATTTACCAGTGGGAGAAAGGAGGTTATCAAGTTAATGACCCTATGATTTATATGTTTGCACAGTTCTTGATAAACATTTACAGTTCACAGATAGAAAACAATGACCATTTATACCAAATTTTTAATAGTATTTGGCAATTAAAACCATCAGTAATGTTGGATGTAATAAATATTGCTTATGCTAAAGATGCTCATTTTTTTCAGTACAAAACATTGTTAGACAATCCATACATCTAATATCTTTTATTTTTTCCCATGAAGGGATACTCCAGTTCTGGCAGGGGTACCAACACTTTGTAGAAACATATTAATGAAAAATAAGCTGTTGTTCAAAACATGTTTAGAATAAGATAATACAGGTAAGGTTACCCAACTGAAATTTCATCATTCAGCAATTAATGTATTAATATTTATTTTGGATACAGAAAAAAAGAGAAATAAACTGTTAGATGTTTTTAGTAATAAGGCATGTACTCATCTACAACTAGCTCAAAAATGGCTAAAATAATGAGATTTAACAGATTTATAAGCTATATTTTGTATTATGGGAATTATAAACAAACAGAATTCTAAATTCACAGTTATGATTTATTGTACAGCAGTTTCATGCACTTTGGTAAAATACAGATTTTTTTTTAAAAAAAATTAATTTGAAACAGGACTCCAGCAAGAAATTACTGAATTTACTGGACCCCAGAGAAAATTAAAAGATTACCTAACAAATGCTGCTTATATGGTTATGGAGAATTAGGTGATTGGTATCATAAGTGTGGCCCTGTCCAAGGATTGTGCCATTACAGAAAAAAAGAACACATTATATTAATTTGATATTAGAGAATGATGTTCCAATTTATTTTTCATATGAACAAGTTTTTTGCTCCATTTTAAACCTACCAGTTTTTAAAGCTAAGACAGTTGCAATAGCTGTTATGATTACTAAATGTATTATCTTAGAATACCAACATCAGGATATTCCTACTTCATTTCTCCATGCTGAAAAATGTGGTCAGTTTCTTTACAAAAATTATAAAACCGTTGGGTAATAATATATATAATAGATTTTTAATTGTGTTATTTTTCATGTTTCCTGGAGAAGGGTTGAAATTCAAGGGAATGAAAGATGTCAAACTGGATATATTCTATATTTATCAAAATTTTGCACTATGTAATATACAAAATAAAAATAAAACAAACATTTATTTGTCATGTTACATACTATTAAGAATTTGTTCTGAATATTCTTTATCTACATAGCATTACGAGTGGTGCTGTCATTTCCAAAGTCATTTGAAAAACATACTATAGGTGACCATACAAACTGTCTATATGTGGATGCTGTGTGATTGAGTGTTTTTATTAATGTGTTTGTGTCTATCTCTCTCACTTGCAATAGAAGGGTAACATTTCCAAAATTAGTGGCAGGACAGGATCCAGCTTCTCTGTGACCCAGAATTGGTTTATCCAGGTAAGAGTGGCACAGAGGTGCAGCAAATATTGTTGTCACCTCACAGCAAGATGTTACCCATTTTGATTCTCGGTTCAGGTGCCTTCCCTGTGGAGTCTGCATGTCTTCCCTGTGTTCTCATGGGTTTCATCCAGGTGTTCCAATTTCCTCCCACATTCCAAAGATATGCAATATGTAGACTGGGCACTGTAAAGTGGCCATAGCTGTGAGGGCATAATGTGGAAGATCTATCAAAGCAGGGCTAGCCACCTGGCAGTGTAAATCTTGGCTCTAGATAATTGTCACCGAAGAAGTGACACCCTGACCACATGTGCAAAAATGGGAAAAGGAGTTGTGGATGGATGGATTTTAGTTTGATACTTTGAGAGAAGTAGTAGAAGAGATACTTTTTGAGTCAGTTCTTTGCTTTTTTTTTACATCAATCCAATTATTTTTTTCAGGAGATCTTTTCAGCGATGTAGTTAAAGCCCATTCCATTTCCTCCGGAACTGTAACCATATTGTTTTTGATAAAAGTTACTGCTCCCTCAATGTCATTAAAAGTTTTTATTTCATTTGAAGTAAAAATCTGTATTTTTGCAGGATATGCCAGTTGTGCCTTTATTTTGTTTTGTTTAAGTAATTTTACTAGTGGCCAGGCTTTCTTTCTCATTTCCAAAACTCTAGAGGAAAAGTCATTGTCAAATCTAATTATATTTTGCTTGTATTTCAGTGGGGATCTTCTCCAAGCACATTTAAGGACAAGTTCTTTATCAAGAAAAGAGAGAAATTTAACCACAACTGACCTGGGCATGGATGATGGTGATGAAGGAATGGGTTTCCCAATGGCTCTATGAGCTCTTTCTATACCGTAAGAGAATCCTTCTTTTAGATCTAGGATTTCAGGTAACCATGAGTTAAGAAAGGAGATAATATCATCTCCTTCAGATTTTGCTGGTAAAACAAAAATTCTCACATTAGACCTCCTTTCTCTATTTTCCGTGTCATCCAACTTGTTGATAAGCCATTTATTTTGCTGCTGAAGGATATCTCCCTGGATTTCTTACCCTTTGAGCCTTCCATCTATATCAGATAAAGACTCTTCAGTGCTTAATATTTTAGTTTGATGCTGTTTAAGTAACTCTTTAAAAGATTCAATTTGTTTATGGCAGTATTTTCTCAAATTTTCTAAGTTGACATTGAAGCTGTCCATTTTCATAGTTTCATAGTTTAGTACTAAGCTATCTGCCCTAGGGCATTTATAAGCCTAGCCATAATGTATGTGGCTTTTGCCACCCCATGTAATGGTACAAAAGTATAGATTTAGTTTACTGTGCCGCTGTCTAGTAGTGACACAGAGATGACCCCCGGGGTAAACCTACGATCTCCCATCCACTGGTCAAGATTTCTCTTGAAGAGAGTCAGTGAGGAGCTCTGCCTAACATGAACTGGGATCCTGTTCCAGAGTGTGGGAAGCCTCTGAGTTATGAATCTGTCCCTCCAGCATGTCCTATTCATATTTGTGCTGAGGTTTAGATCTTTAGCTCTCGTGGTTCTGATGGATTTGGATTTTTTGAGATGGAGCATGTCCATCAATTCCTGATTGGACATGGCCTTGTACATCAGGCATAGATCACCTCTGAGTAGGCGGTATGCTACTGAATAGAGCTGGAGTTTCTTTAGTCTGGCAGCATATGACATATGTTGGAGACCCTTGATCCTCTTGGTGAGGTACTTTTGGGGTCTCTCCAGCTGCTGCAGGTGCCGGGTGAGGTACATACCAAATGGGGCATTGTACTCAATCATGGGCCTGATAAGGGAGGAGTATAGGGGTACAATGACCTCCTTTGATCTGGATGTGAATCCCTTCATGATAAGGTGGGCAAGGTAGAAGGTCTTTCTAACCACTTTGGCAATGTGGGTGTTGAATGAGAGGTCACTGTCAACTTGGGTCCCCAGGTCTCTGATTACTTTTTCCGTACTCAATGGGTTACTGCCTATGTGATAATGTGTGGGTACTTTGTTTTTCCCAAAGGGGATGACTATACATTTTGTGGCATTTAGTTTAAGACCATGACTTCGGCACCAGTTGTCCGTCTCAGTAAGGCCTTTCTGTGGGATGCATGTGTCAGCTGGTGTATCAACTATGGCGCCTAGTTTGCAGTCATCTGTGAACTTTGTCAGCCACAACCCTCCCGTGTTTGCTTTCACATCTGAGAAATAAATGCCGAACAATAGGGGTCCCAGGACAGAGCCCTGTGGGACACCACTTGTGACTGGCTTTGAGTCTGACATAGCTCCAGCGATTTTGACTTTATGGGTTCTGTCCTTTAGCCAGTTTGCAACCCATCTTGTGACATATGTGTTTACATTTAAGCTGTTGAGCTTGTCTATGATGCCTGTGTGGGGTATTGTGTCGAAGGCTTTAGCCAAGTCCAGGTAGGCTGTATGGACTACTTTGCCCTCATCAATGGCTCTAGTGACTGTTTCAAAAAAGTCAACTAGGTTCAAAAGGCAGGATCTGCCCTTTACAAAGCTGAACTGGGTAGGATCAAGTGTCTGTAGGTCCCTGATGTCTCTGTTTATGAGTTCCATAATGATTCTTTCCATAGCTTTGCAGACCAGGCTGGTTAAGCTTATGGGGCGGTAGTTTCCAGGGTCTGTAGAGGAGCCTCCTTTGTGGATTGGGACCACTGTTGCTGTATGCCAGTGTTCAGGTACATATCCTGTAGTAAGGCTAAGGTTAACTTCTACACACACCGCTGTAAAGATAAATCCAATAAATAACACAACATTTAATGTTAAAGCATTGAGAAAGGGTGTAATACCTGAAAGCTTTGTGTTTGTGATATAAAAGTCGTTTTTTGCTCAGTGTTGTGTTATGTAAGGCTAAGGTTAAGCAGCATTTTTATGTGCAGGTTTAGCTCCTCTTGGAGATTACGTAGCACGCAACCCGGGATACCGTCAGGTCCCATAGATGCTGTGTTTTTAGCTTTGCTGAGAGCGGCTCTCACCTGGACATCTGAGATGACAGGGAGGTTACATTCAGCTGGGATAACTATTTCTTCTTTTGGGGGTGAGGGAGGGGAGAAGTTTGCACTGAACCTGTCTGCCAGTATGTTGGCAATATCTGTGGGTTCAGTGTATTTTTTGTCATTATGAACTAACTCTGAGCATATCTGAGGGTTTCTGCCCAGGTTTCTAACATAGCTGAAGAAGGCCTTATGGTTATCTTTAGTGTCCTTAGCGATTTTTCTCTCAAAGTTGGCCTTGGATGTTTTTATGAGTGAACGTAGTTTTTTGCTAGTGCTGGTCAGAGATGCCTTCCCTTTATGGGATTTTGCTCTGTCTTGCAGTAGCTTCCTTCTGTTGTTATACAGTTTGTTTATGGCTGGGGCCCACCAGACAGGACACCTGCCCTTGGTGGAGAGGGTCTTGGCTTTATTTGGGATTGCATGATCCATGCATTCTTGGAGATGTCCGTAGAAAGCATCTGTGAAGGATTCAGCATTGTGGGATGTGGTTTCCTCTGGTCCAGGGGGTTTAAAGGATACCATCTCAGTCTTGAGAAGTGTAAAGTTGTCCTTTGAGAAGTTTTTCACTGTAGTCTTTTGTGCTGGGGGTGGAGGTGGGATATGAATATCCAGAGTGATTAGTTTGTGGTCACATCTCACTAGTGAGGGGTATACTTCCGGTGTGGAGCATTTTGTCCCCATGTTTGTGATGATCAGGTCTAGTATATTTTCTCCCCTTGTGGGAGAGGTGACTAGCTGTTACATTGCATTCGAGTTAATGAATTCCAGGAACCTTTGGGCTAGGGTGTTAGGGCTAGAATAATGCACCCAGTCTAAATTAGGGTAGTTGAAATCTCCCAATATGATGGTATTAGGTGAGACATTCATATCCTCCAATGTCTTCAGGAAGGATGAATGGGGTTCCTGAGACTGGGAGGGTGGTCTGTGACATGCTACCAGTTGTATAGCAGTTTTGCCTGCGGTTAGTAGCACCTGGATGGTCTTCGATGCTTCATGTGTTGCCACTAACCTGGAGGTGTGGGTGTCCTTGATGAATATGGACACTCCCCCTCCCTTTGTGGTTCGGCCCGAGTTCTGGGGCCGAAATGCATGATACGAGGTATAGCCTAGTAGAGCTGGGGTGCTCTCAGGAGCCTTGAACCAGGTTTCAGTTACTGCACAGACATTGATGCTCTCCATACTGAGGAGTGCTTCGAGAGCCTGCATCTTGAGATTTAGACTTCTGGCATTGAGCAGCATTACCCTTAATTTTTTTCCATTTTTGTTTTCTAAGGAGGTGGGTTTGTCTTTTGAGCCTTGCCGAAAAAAGGCACTATGGGGGTGGCAAGAGCCTTAGCCAATATCCGGAAGCCCAGTGGTGACAGGTGCAAGCCATCCCTTGCGAAGCAGCGTGGCTTGTCCAGCATGTCATCCCAAGCAGACAGACATTGGATCCCCCTAGAATGACACCAGTAATTGAGCCAATTATTAAAGCTGATCATCTTGTCCTTGTATTGTGGCATCATTCTTGGTGAGGGCAAGATGCTGCTCAGGGTCAGGGTCATACCAGCCTGGGCTACATAATCAGAGATCTCCTCTATGTCTCTTTTTGTGCAGTCCAGGGAGGTACGTCTCAGGTCATTAACGCCGGCATGGACAATGACGGAGTCATATTTGTACTTGCTTTGGAGTGACCTGAGTGCATGTGTTATGTGGCGGATCCTAGCTCCCGACAGGCAACTCACCATTACCCTCTCCTTGTTCAGCCTGGTAAGCGGAACGTCAGTGTGTCTGACTATAGAGTCACCAATTATTAGTGTATCAGGCATGGTGTTTGGCCCTAAGGGCTGTGATTGTTTGACACACTGCTTTATTGAAGTATGTGTTTCATGTGTTATGTTTTGAGGTGGTGGATTTTTGGGTGTCTGCTTTGGGAGCCTCTGTTGTTTTGGTAAGTTTTTATTAGAGCCTCCGAGTATGTTTTTGTGTTATTATGTGTTTGGATTGCAATTGTGGTAGGTCTATGTGGGACTGGGTTTGCTGTGTGTGTGGTTTCCTTCTCCTCCTGTCTGGTCTTGCCAGTCCTGAGTTGAGAGAGTTCAGCCTCCAGTTTGGCTATATAGTTGCATCTCTCACATATATTTGTGTTTGTTGGGAGGAGGAGAGGGTTGTCTGTGTACATGAGACAATTGTAGCATTGTCTCAAGATTCCCAGATTAACCAGCTGAACTGGAGAGGATGCCAGTGATCCACCACTCGACATGCTAGAATAGTATAAGGGAGTGCTGTGCCTTTAAGGGAAGTGGGTATTCACAGGGGTGGTAGGTGGATGTAGTGCTTACTTTGGTTTGAGAGTGCTTACTTAGAAGAGAGGTTTTGAGAACAAGTGCTAGGCTTATAATATAGCGAGTAGACTGATAATTCTAAGAGTAGAGCTTACTTAAGGGAAGTTTAACCTTGTTTAACCAGCGCTGCGCTATGCACACAATCATGCAAAGCCGCGCAAACACGGATTTTAAACAGGGAACTTCAAAAGAGCTGGAAATGGTCCAAAACAACCAATTACTACAAGCTCTTGTGCTGAGGTCACTCCTTCAGGGACAGATAGGCTGCTCAAGGCTCCCCACTCCCACTGGTGAGCAAAGAAACTTCCTTCTATCCAAGTAAGGCAATGGACAACACAGGAACTACACCACAGCCCAGAATACAGCAAAGCCTGTATACTGGTCTAAACTAGTCGAGGAGAGGTGGGAAAACAAGGATATTTTTTTTTTTGTTTTTGTGATAAAAAGTACACAGAAATGCAGGAAACAGTAATAAATCAGTTACACAGGCTAGCACACTTTAGTGGGCAGCCTCAACAGTTAAATTTAACAAACAAACAAACAAACTTTCGACCAATTTTCACCAAATGTAACTTAAATGCAGATAATATATAATGCAACAAACAGCTAAAAAAATAGTTTAAGCTTGTTCAAAGTAAGCAAGAGAAGGTATTTAAGGTAAAAAACAGCAAAAAATACATAAATCAGGAAAGTAGTCGCTTTTCTCAGTTCTCTTTTGCTAGGACCACTCTGCAAGGCCACGAGGAGCTGTTTCTGAGTAGTATAGCCAGAAAAAACGCTCAGAAGCGGATTTTAAACAGGGAACTTCAAAAGAGCTGGAAATGGTCCAAAACAACCAATTACTACAAGCTCTTGTGCTGAGGTCACTCCTTCAGGGACAGATAGGCTGCTCAAGGCTCCCCACTCCCACTGGTGAGCAAAGAAACTTCCTTCTATTCAAGTAAGGCAATGGACAACACAGGAACTACACCACAGCCCAGAATACAGCAAAGCCTGTATACTGGTCTAAACTAGTCGAGGAGAGGTGGGAAAACAAGGATATTTTTTTTTTTTTTTTTTTTGTGATAGAAAGTACACAGAAATGCAGGAAACAGTAATAAATCAGTTACACAGGCTAGCACACTTTAGTGGGCAGCCTCAACAGTTAAATTTAACAAACAAACAAACAAACTTTCAACCAATTTTCGACCAAATGTAACTTTAAGTGCAGATAATATATAATGCAACAAACAGCTAAAAAAACAGTTTAAGCTTGTTCAAAGTAAGCAAGAGAAGGTATTTTAGGTAAAAAAACAGCAAAAAATACTTAAATAAGAAAAGTAGTCGCTTTTCTCAGTTCTCTGTTACTAGGACCACTCTGCAGAGCCACGGGGAGCTGTTTCTGAGTAGTATAGCCAGAAAAAAACGCTCAAAAGCGGATTTTAAACAGGGAACTTCAAAAGAGCTGGAAATGGTCCAAAACACAGACACGGAACAGGATACGCCAACTTCTCAGAAAAGGTTTTGCTACAAGTGTTCGATAAAAGCTGTTTATTTGACTTCAGATTACAAATTAAAAAATATATATCACCACTGGTACTGTTAAACACTACAGAGCAGCAACACTACAGAGTGCTTTTCGTTCTAAAAGTGCTAGAACTTCATCAGACAACAACCAGCATTGATACAAGCTTATTTAAAAGGCTGATACATAGAAAATTGATTGATTGACACCAGTTAAGCCGGCAATTAAGCACCATAATTAAAACTTCTTAACTACAACCTAAAATAAAAAATCTATGTCCTGTGTTTGAACACAGGAAATATTCTATTAATAATATGTCTACTTTTAGACAAGTAAAAATATAAAAGTTCCTTTTTAAATAAATTTTAGTGTATCCATACATTCTAAAAAATGTTATTAATATCCTAAATGGCCACAAACATAACAGTACAGAAACAGTGCTACCAATCCTACACCATTATTACTATGTTAACCTAACACTTCCCTTTAAATTATGGGTGTATTTTTTGAATAAGTGTATGGGTACTTCTATCTACTGTTCTAACATTACTACTAAGAAACCTCGTCACTAGTACACGTGAATGTACTACCATACTATTAAATTCAATTGGGTTAGTCCTAACCAGTTGAAAATGGAAGTATATTACAGTTATATTTTTAGCCACCTAGCTAGTTTGTCTTAAAGCATGTGGGTTACTGATGTTTTTTTAACATATTTAAATTCTCTATACCCTTTTACTGTTATGCTTGATAGTTACCTTAAAAGGTTCTTTAATTTTAAAATACAAGCGATTGAACAAGCTTCGTTAATTCCTGGCTCCCTGCAAGCTGCTAGCCTTAATTGCCATGCTAGCTCTTTTTTCTCTAGTTCCAGTTTCAAAAAAAGTTCGTTAACGAATTTATTTTCTTCACTGTACTTGGCAATACTATCTATGACCATAAATGTGAAAGAATGTCCAATGTTGGTATCACAGTGTCTAGCCAATGCATTCACGTCTTTTCTCTTTTTTGTTATTGCATAGACATGTTCATAAATTCTGTCCTTCAAACGTCTGTCCGTTTTTCCTACATAAAATGTCGGACATTGTTTGCATTGAGCTAGATAAACCACACCCTTAGATGTACATGAAAAGGATCCCCTCACATCGTAGCTCACTGACCTGATGGTAAATGAATTTGAAGTGTCTATTACTTTGCAGTGTTTACAAGCACCACATTTCTTCGTCCCTCTATTTACCTTCCCCTTTATATTGTGTGATTTTGTTTCACGTAGTTGCTTTAGGTTTTTGCCCCTTTTATATGTTATTACTGGATCGAAGTTTAAGATACTGGAGATGCTTTTATCTATTGATAAGTAACTCCAGTACTTTCTCACTATCTTGCCTATAGTTTTTGCTTCTGGACAGTATGTAAAAGTAAATGCTATTCTAAAAGCATTTAGATTGTTAGTTTCCCTAGTTGAACCAGTCAGTTGTTGGCTAATATTTAGATTAGACTGCGCACTTACTGCTACAATGTCTGTGTCCATAATTAATTCATTATTCAGGTTGTTAATCTGTAAAGGCAGTAAAGGGCTGTAAAAACCTGTTTTCCTTTTCTCCATGACTTCCTGAAAGATGTTGTTTAAAAATGTTTCAGGGTACTCGCTCCTTTGAAACATGTAATATAACAATTTACATTCGTCTTCAAAGTCTTCCTGCAATGTTGTCATTCTTGCCGCCCTCACAAGTTGGCCTTTGACCACTGCCTTTTTCTGATGGAGGGGGTGCATACTAGTAAAGTGTAAAAAGTTGTTTGAATAAGTTACCTTCCTGAATATTTTAGATATATATGATGACCTATACTTCCTTAAGTCCACATCTAAAAAGTTAATCCTGCTTGTCTGAAAGTTGAAGGTAAAGGCCAAAAATGAAGTGGTTGTGTTTAAAAACTTCACAAAGTTTTCAGCTTCATTTTTGTTCCCTTTGAATAGGATAAAGATGTCGTCAAGAAACCTTCTGTACAAGTGTATTTGTTTAAACCATTCACTCTTGAAAATACAGTTGGTCTCCCAATGGGCTAAAACCAAGTTTGCAAAATTTGACCCCACAGGTGACCCCATAGCCACTCCAATTTTCTGTACAAACAGCCTGACTTCAAAGGTCACAAAGTTGTTTTTTAAAATAACATCCAAAAGCTGTTCTGTCAGTAAAGCTTCGTTAGTGTTTGCACCCTTTGAGCTGATGTAATCCACTACCCATTCAATGCCCAATTCATGGGGTATACAAGAGTAAAGGTTTACAATATCTACTGTTAAAAAGTTAGTACTCTCGTCAAATTCTAACTTTTCAAGCTGATCAAGTAAAGCCCACGAATCTTTTAAGATTTGAACTTCCGAGTTGACGTATTTCTTCAATAGGTTGTCCACTAATCTGGCACAGGAATATGTTATGGACTGCCTTGCATCTACTAAGGCCCTAAATGGAGGATTGGTCATGCTCTTGTGCAGCTTTGGAATTCCAAAGATCTTTGGGATTTTTGGTGCTAGCATTGACAAGTAAGTGTGTTGCTCTAGGGTGATGAGGCCATCAGTAAATAAATCACTAATGTACATCTTGATTTTACTGTATGCTTGATTCAGTTCATTTCTACTAACAGGAGCGTATGTTTCGCTCTCTAGAAGTTTAAACATGGTGTTAGAATAATCGTGTTTATAAAACACCACTAAACCCCCTCCCTTGTCAGGCTTCATAAATCTGAGCGACAAGTTCCTTAACAGTTCTAATAGGGATTTCTCTTCAACAGACAGGTTAGGTAAGTTTTTATTAGTGTGTTTTAACATGTCCCTGAATTCATTTTCACATAGAAATTCAAACATGTTCAGGGTACTGTTCTGTGGTGGATTGAAGGTACTGGCTACTCTTAAACTATTTTCAATTGCAGAGTTCCTTCCAAACATTATGTTTAAATTCAGTTTATGCAAAAATAGCTTAAAATCAATTAATAACTCTACAATATTACATTTTCTCAAGGGGACAAAGGTCAAGCCTTTAGCAAACAAGTCAATCAAAACTTGGTCAATCTTGCAGTCAGTGAAATTATATACAGAAAAATCGTCGCCACTATTTTTCAAAATTTCACGTAGTTCAATTTCATTCAATTGAAGTTGTTGCTGTTGCTCCGGGTATTGTACCGGCGACTCATCCCCTGTCCCCGTTTCGATGACCAGTTGCCCCCCCTCCCCCGTTGAAAGTTTTTTTGGGGTGCTTGATTATGGCTACCATTATTGTCTGTCAAGTACATTTGGTTTGGTACTTCAAAGTTGAAGTCCCCTTCTATAAAGTCACTCTCATTTGAACACCCACCATTTTCTGGTTCTGTTGTTAATTCCAAGTTATTAGAGGCATTTCTGTTAGAGTTCTGGCCTCCTTGGTTCCTCACCATTGTTGGATTGCCAGAGAATTTCTTTTTGTTAGCCCTTTCCTGAGGCAGTACAGGCTTTGGATAAGCTACCCCATCCTGGTACGCTTTTAAATCTCTTTGTAATTTCCTGATTTTGTTAGCCTTTAATTTCACCATTTGTTGGGATATGATAGACAGGATTCTATCATACTCAAATTCATTTCTATGAAAGTCACTATGTGCTTTTACATCCTGTTCCAAGTCTGCAGCTTCCTTCATTACTTTTTCTAAGTCAAATTGATAATGCTTAACCATACATTGCATGACCTCTAGGCCATGCCTATTATACAAGTCAGTTAGTTCTTTGTAAAAGTCAGAGTCATGTACTAACCCCGACGGATATGAAAAATGTCTCATGCCCTTGGGGACTATCTTCTCTTTGAGACATTTTTTAAAATAGTTCACTTCAAGTTGTAATTTCTTGGTTCTAAACAGTTTAGTGTCAAAGAATTTAAATTTATCACAAAGCGAGTATTCGCTCACATTGTTATCCAGTTGCAAAGCTCCGTCACTTGCCTGTATACCATCCATATCTAATTCGTGGTTGAGCCATGTTCCGACGTTGAACATTACACCTGGTAACTGCTCCGGTGCACTTCTACTTCCTCTACTAATGTTGCTTTCACCATACTGGTTACGTTGAGGCAATGCCTCCATAGTTCCTTCGTTGATTTGCTGAAAACCCGGAATTACTTTACCGGAGCTGGTTGTTGCACTATTTGGGTCTCCGCTGGAGCTAGGAACGTTGTCGATCCTCTCCAATAAGCGGTCGAACCTTTTATTTATGAGTTCAAGTAACTGAGTAAGATTTCCTTGCGATAAACAAATACACTTGTACAGAAGGTTTCTTGACGACATCTTTATCCTATTCAAAGGGAACAAAAATGAAGCTGAAAACTTTGTGAAGTTTTTAAACACAACCACTTCATTTTTGGCCTTTACCTTCAACTTTCAGTCAAGCAGGATTAACTTTTTAGATGTGGACTTAAGGAAGTATAGGTCATCATATACATCTAAAATATTCAGGAAGGTAACTTATTCAAACAACTTTTTACACTTTACTAGTATGCACCCCCTCCATCAGAAAAAGGCAGTGGTCAAAGGCCAACTTGTGAGGGCGGCAAGAATGACAACATTGCAGGAAGACTTTGAAGACGAATGTAAATTGTTATATTACATGTTTCAAAGGAGGGAATACCCTGAAACATTTTTAAACAACATCTTTCAGGAAGTCAGGGAGAAAAGGAAAACAGGTTTTTACAGCCCTTTACTGCCTTTACAGACTAACAATCTGAATAATGAATTAATTATGGACACAGACATTGTAGCAGTAAGTGCGCAGTCTAATCTAAATGTTAGCCAACAACTGACTGGTTCAACTAGGGAAACTAACAATCTAAATGCTTTTAGAATAGCATTTACTTTTACATACTGTCCAGAAGCACAAACTATAGGCAAGATAGTGAGAAAGTACTGGAGTTACTTATCAATAGATAAAAGCATCTCCAGTATCTTAAACTTCGATCCAGTAATAACATATAAAAGGGGCATAAACCTAAAGCAACTACTTGAAACAAAATCACACAATATAAAGGGGAAGGTAAATAGAGGGACGAAGAAATGTGGTGCTTGTAAACACTGCAAAGTAATAGACACTTCAAATTCATTTACCATCAGAATAATGCACCCAGTCTAAGTTAGGGTAGTTGAAGTCTCCCAATATGATGGTATTAGGTGAGACATTCATATCCTCCAATGGCTTCAGGAAGGATGAATGGGGTTCCTGAGAATGGGAGGGTGGTCTGTAACATGCTACCAGTTGTATAGCAGTTTTGCCTGTGGTTAGTAGCACCTGTATGGTCTCCGATGCTTCATGTGTTGCCACTAACCTGGAGGTGTGGGTGTCCTTGATGAATATGGACACTCCCCCTCCCTTTGTGGTTCAGCCCGAGTTCTGGGGCCGAAATGCATGATACGAGGTATAGCCTGGTAGAGCTGGGGTACTCTCAGGAGCCTTAAACCAGGTTTCAGTTACTGCACAGACATCGATGCTCTCCATACTGAGGAGTGCTTCGAGAGCCTGCATCTTGAGATTTAGACTTCTGGCGTTGAGCAGCATTACCCTTAATTTTTTTCCATTTTTGTTTTCTAAGGAGGTGGGTTTGTCTTTTGAGCCTTGCCGAAAAAAAGCACTATGGGGGTGGCAAAAGCCTTAGCCAATATCCGGAAGCCCAGTGGTGACATGTGCAAGCCGTACCTTGCGAAGCAGCGTGGCTTGCCCAGCATGTCATCCCAAGCAGACAGACATTGGATCCCCCTAGAATGACACCAGTAATTGAGCCAATTATTAAAGCTGATCATCTTGTCCTTGTATTGTGGCGTCATTCTTGGCGAGGGCAAGATGCTGCTCAGGGTCAGGGTAATACCAGCCTGGGCTACATAATCAGAGAGCTCCTCTATGTTTCTTTTCGTGTAGTCCAGGGAGGTACGTCTCAGGTCATTAACGCCGGCATGGACAATCACGTAGTCATATTTGTACTTGCTTTGGAGTGACCTGAGTGCATGTGTTATGTGGCGGATCCTAGCTCCCGACAGGCAGCTCACTGTTACCCTCTCCTTGTTCAGCCTGGTAAGCAGAATGTCAGTGTGTCTGACTATAGAGTCACCAATTACTAGTGTATCAGGCATGGTGTTTGGCCCTAAGGGCTGTGATTGTTTGACACACTGCTTTATTGAAGTATGTGTTTCATGTGTTATGTTTTGAGGTGGTGGATTTTTGGGTGTCTGCTTTGGGAGCCTCTTTTGTTTTGGTAAGTTTTTTATTAGAGCCTCCGAGTATGTTTTTGTGTTATTATGTGTTTGGATTGCAATTGTGGTAGGTCTATGTGGGACTGGGTTTGCTGTGTGTGTGGTTTCCTTCTCCTCCTGTCTGGTCTTGCCAGTCCTGAGTTGAGAGAGTTCAGCCTTCAGTTTGGCTATATAGTTGCATCTCTCACATATATTTGTGTTTGTTGGGAGGAGGAGAGGGTTGTCTGTGTACATGAGACAATTGTAGCATTGTCTCAAGATTCCCAGATTAACCAGCTGAACCGGAGAGGATGCCAGTGATCCACCACTCGACATGCTAGAATAGTATAAGGGAGTGCTGTGCCTTTAAGGGAAGTGGGTATTCACAGGGGTGGTAGGTGGATGTAGTGCTTACTTTGGTTTGAGAGTGCTTACTTAGAAGAGAGGTTTTGAGAACAAGTGCTAGGCTTATAATATAGCGAGTAGACTGATAATTCTAAGAGTAGAGCTTACTTAAGGGAAGTTTAACCTTGTTTAACTGGCGCTGCGCTATGCGCACAATCATGCAAAGCCGCGCAAACGCGGATTTTAAACAGGGAACTTCAAAAGAGCTGGAAATTGTCCAAAACAACCAATTACTACAAGCTCTTGTGCTGAGGTCACTCCTTCAGGGACAGATAGGTTGCTCAAGGCTCCCCACTCCCACTGGTGAGCAAAGAAACTTCCTTCTATCCAAGTAAGGCAATGGACAACACAGGAACTACACCACAGCCCAGAATACAGCAAAGCCTGTATACTGGTCTAAACTAGTCGAGGAGAGGTGGGAAAACAAGGATTAGTTTTTGTTTTTTTTTTTTGTTTTTGTGATAGAAAGTACACAGAAATGCAGGAAACAGTAATAAATCAGTTACACAGGCTAGCACACTTTAGTGGGCAGCCTCAACAGTTAAATTTAACAAACAAACAAACAAACTTTCGACCAATTTTCGACCAAATGTAACTTAAAGTGCAGATAATATATAATGCAACAAACAGCTAAAAAAATAGTTTAAGCTTGTTCAAAGTAAGCAAGAGAAGGTATTTTAGGTAAAAAAACAGCAAAAAATACTTAAATCAGGAAAGTAGTCGCTTTTCTCAGTTCTCTGTTGCTAGGACTACTCTGCAGGGCCACGAGGAGCTGTTTCTGAGTAGTATAGCCAGAAAAAATGCTCAGAAGTGGATTTTAAACAGGGAACTTCAAAAGAGCTGGAAATGGTCCAAAACAACCAATTACTACAAGCTCTTGTGCTGAGGTCACTCCTTCAGGGACAGATAGGCTGCTCAAGGCTCCTCACTCCCACTGGTGAGCAAAGAAACTTCCTTCTATCCAAGTAAGGCAATGGACAACACAGGAACTACACCACAGCCCAGAATACAGCAAAGCCTGTATACTGGTCTAAACTAGTCGAGGAGAGGTGGGAAAACAAGGATATTTTTTTTTTTTTTTTTTTTTTTGTGATAGAAAGTACACAGAAATGCAGGAAACAGTAATAAATCAGTTACACAGGCTAGCACACTTTAGTGGGCAGCCTCAACAGTTAAATTTAACAAACAAACAAACAAACTTTCGACCAATTTCCGACCAAATGTAACTTTAAGTGCAGATAATATATAATGCAACAAACAGCTAAAAAACAGTTTAAGCTTGTTCAAAGTAAGCAAGAGAATGTATTTTAGGTAAAAAACAGCAAAAAATACTTAAATCAGGAAAGTAGTCACTTTTCTCAGTTCTCGGTTGCTAGGACTTCTCTGCAGGACCACGAGGAGCTGTTTCTGTAGTCCACTTAAGTGAGGGATGTATCCCACATGTTTTAATAGATAGTTCTTGTAAAATTGAAGACATCAACTGAATTTCTTTCCTCAAAGTAAATTCTGCATATGAGTTCTTTGAACTACTCATCTTCAGAGAGCAGTTTTAAACTCCAGATATTTCTGACAGGAATTTTTTAAAGAATATATTCCAAACTCGGTATAATGATAGTATAAATGTTAAGGAACAATATTTAACTGTTTTTTCTAAAAAAAAATTGTTATTTGCTGTCATTTAAAGTATTTTTGAGGAGCTCTAAAAAAGTGTTGCTTTCAGAGTGCCATTTAGGCTCTGCCCCAATCCATTCAATAGATTTTTGATTTATGTTTTATTCTTTGCACATTAGCACTGTGATTCACGCTTAACAGAAACCTTGTACAGTGCTGCTATAATATCTTGACTCTTGTAACAGCTATATTCTTAGATCACAAGTCAGCATTAATTTGCTTAAAGAAATAGCAGAATGACAAACAAAGTAATGAACATTTTTTAAAGAATACATAGAAATGCTATCACAGGATCATGAAACATAAACTGCCCAAAAGCGTCAAGGG
The DNA here is from genome assembly GCF_019279795.1 of Protopterus annectens. Taxonomy (NCBI): domain Eukaryota; kingdom Metazoa; phylum Chordata; order Ceratodontiformes; family Protopteridae; genus Protopterus; species Protopterus annectens. The sequence continues at coordinate 552,582,451 of NC_056749.1, read as the reverse complement.
GTTGGAGTCATCCGTCTTGTAGTCCACTTAAGTGAGGGATGTATCCCACACGTTTTGAATTTCACATTACTGGTTTGCAATCCCCCACTACCTGATAAAACATTCAGTAAATTCTGAGGAAGCTATCTGTAGAGAAAAAGTAGATATTACTTTTAAATGAGAATAGACAGGTATTTGCTTTAATGAATTTTGAATCAAAGTACTTGAAAATATATGAGTGAGGCATTGTATTTGGACATACTGTGTATAATCCCAAGTGAAAAATGTACTATAGTTTTAAAATATGAAAACACCAAAATCTGAGTTTTTGCCTTTGCCACTGTAAATTATGTATTCTCAGCTCTGTTCTTCAGCTGCATTCATCAACCTACATAAAACTCTGCCATGACACTGAAAAATGTAATCAGCATTGTCTTCAATTCTATGATTATACATTTAGGTTTTTTTTGGTTATAAACTCAATCATCTTTGCTGTCCATCTACATCATAGCTTTTTTCATAGTTTATTCATTCCAACGAAGTACATACACCAAATCCCTTTATTCTGATAAAGTACATACATTATATCTTATCTTCTCTTCCTCTCATTGTCTTTGCTGAAAGAACATTACACCATCCTGTCATACTGTCCCATAATCTGTTGTAAGCAAGCAGTAATGCTCAGCAGAGTGGGTGCTACAGGGAAATAATGGACTGTCCAGGAGTGTTGGAAGGCTTGATGTACCAGGCAACATGGCGGCCATTTCTTCACATCACTTTAGTTCATTGCCATAAAGTGACAGACATTTATTGGGCTTTCATCATACATGAGTACCTTGCTGTCGAACATTTTTTCTCCAGCGGTATCATTTTATCTGCTACACATTTTTTAAATTTGTATTATGAATTCAGAATGCAATCACAGTTCTCTCCTACTACAAATACGTATGCTCACTCCATCAATTAGCCTGAACAAAAATGCTATTTACATCTATGACTAACCTTGTACAAGTGTTCCCCAACTATAATCTCAAAAATTTACTGATGTAAAGAATCACATAACCTCTTCCATTCAATCCTCTACTAGATGCATTATGAAGTGGGACAAATAAATGCCAACTCAATGCATGAGCTAACTAAATACAGAGATGCTGATAATTATACATGTTCTTAAGTATGTTAGCACTATTGTTAGTTTCACCCTTAAAGCTGCCTCCCTAAGAAGCAGAGCCTTATTACGACAACTGTAGTTGGCTATGCAGTATATGGCTCAGGCTGTACCCAGGGGTACTGTTTATGGACACACAAAGTGGCCCAGTTCCTGCTGTGTTGACCAGTACACTAAATCATCTAGCTGCCACTTCCACTCCTCCTTCTGCTAGGGTCTACTATCCAATGGAAGTGCATAGCTTTAGGTTTCTCATATCAGACAGTCCATGCTTTAGAATAACTGTAATGCAGAAATTCAGAAAAGAAACCAAAATGGAGATTCAGTTTGTTGTGTCTCTAAAAGTTACTGTTTTGCCACACGGAGCTATAAACAAAAAAGACACAGAATGAGATATACATTTTCTTTTTTATTTCACACAGTGATGAAACAAAAAGGTGCACCTCTGTAAAATCGCTAAATTAAATTAGATTTAGAGTTGGGAGGGTATAGTGGGTGGTTGTGTTGTTTACAAAACAAGGGTGGTTTAAGGGGTCTCACAAGGGATAATTGGATAGGCCACATGGGCTCAAGGGGGGCACTTAGCCTAGTACTAACCTATGAACCTATGTGCTACAGAATACTTGAGGCCCAGAAGAAGAGTGAGCTCTTCAGTACTAGCTTGTATTACCAGTATCAGCTTCCAGTAAAGTAGAACCAAAACTATGCTATGGGCAAAATACTGTAGATGCTAGGAGTGCATAAAATGGACATGTATAAGATGCCAGTTCAGGTTAGTGTCTGCAAAATAAATGACCGTACAAAAAGTAGCATTTAAATTCACAAAGTGTTGCAAAAAGTTAAGAACAGGAGTCCCATGAAGCAAATTCTATCATTGCATTTCCTGATTTTTTGATTTAATATAATTCCATTTCATTGCATTTACTAGTTTAGCTAGTTTTGTCATGGAACCTATGCGCCCAAAAACCCAGCATACAAGGGAAAACATAATATATGACAAACGTGCATAAGTGTGTGTTTGTCTTGTCAATGATTATTTATTATCTGAGCAAGTGCATGCATTTTTTTTCTCTTCCCGCATCATTTATCAGTAGCATACCTACATCTTCAGTCATTGTAATTCACTATCTTTTAGACTGAGAAAAATAAAGAAGGGAATGTGTGTTTTATGTGCATCTTTGACTCTCATTTGGAGATAAAGTCCACTTCTAATTTTCTGTTTTATTTCATTTACTCTTGTTTCTATATTCATTTAGGATGAAGGATTTGTTGTAAGTAGGCCTGGATTTTCCTGTGCTGTTTATGTGTGTGCGTATTTTCAGTGTGCAAGTTTATGATTTTATTTTTAGTGATTAGTGTAAAAATTGAACAGTTAAGATGTTTTTAAGGAAGGAAATGACATGGTTAGAATGTACCTAGGGAGCCCCATATTTCACTGCCTCTCAACTCTACAGAGATTTGCAGAATGTCCAGATGTTTGGTCTGTTTCTCATAAAATCATGGTTTTCTGGCAAATCATTGAGGGTTGAGGTCAGAAAAAATTATAGATATTTGAGTTTCAGACTTCATACCCTTCAAAAAATTCATACTAATGCAAAACTTGTTATCCTATCAACTTTCTAAGTTTATAAAAGCATTATTTAAAGTGGCCCTATTCAGGGTGTTTTGTACCCCCATTATTTATGGCTTAGTCCAGATTTCTTGCACTAAGAGTTTTAGAGGTATGGTCATTGCTTTGAAAAACAATGAGCAAATAGTGGATTTATGGTCTAATTACAAGATGGCTTTAAATAAAAATTGGCTGACCTAATTAAGTATGTTGCTTTATTTAGGAACATTTATGCTACTGTTTGCTTGTTACCCAATTGCTTTGAGTAGGAGGTTATGGAAATCATGTTTAGGACAATATACATTAGAAAACGAAACCATAAAAAAGATATTGCCTAGGAAACTGAAGGAAAAGAAAATGACTTTCTGGAATTCAGTGTTTGGTATTTCTATGGACATCTTTTAAGAAAACGTAAGAATGAAAGAAGTAAAATGAAAAAGAATAATTTAAAGAACTGAACAAAAAAGTGTATATGTGGCTATTCTAAGTGAGAGATAATTAGGCTAAGAGAGGACATGGTATAAAAAAATATATTAGTTAATATTTAGGAGAGGAATAGATAGGGCTAACTGGGATGACAAAAGAAGCTGTTAAGGAAAAGAAAGGGAAAATGAATTAAGAATGCAGAGTTATGAGATTTCTTCTGATCAGTGAATAAAACGAGAAATGAATATAATTTTCCAGAATGAAAGGAAAGTGAGCTACCTGCTGAGACAATGATACTAGTGCAGTGAATGTTATTACTTAGAGCTGTTATAACAGGAATAGTCTGATGCAGGCATGCCTCATTGTTATAAAATACGTATAACTATAAAAAAGGCCCAAAACTATGATACTACAACATTAGAAGAAGTGTAACACTGCTACATCAAACCTGTTGAAGTCTTTGAAAGAAAAGGAGAATTGCATAGCAACAAGTGAATACTTCCCAGCTGTTCCACCTACCCTCAGAAATTATTTTCTACAAAATGCTTGCACAGAATATTTGGCAAAATTAGTCAAAACGACCAAAATATCTACACCCAATTTTTTAACCTGTCAAGTGTCTAGTCATCATAAAGGGCACAGTCTTTGATCCATGTTCTCATATCTAGAAGATATTGCATACCACAGTTAATGAGTAAAAAGGCTGGGCTACACAACTCTCACCTAGTATGTTTGCTGCTGGCCATGACTCAGTTTGGATTATTTTTTATTTTATTTTAGTGTGTGTGTGTGTGTGTGTGTGTGTGTGTGTGTGTGTGTGTGTGTGTGTGTGTGTGTGTGTGTGTGTGTGTGTGTGTGTGTGTGTGTGTGTGTGTGTGTGTGTGTGTGTGTGTGTGTGTGTGTGTGTTTGAGGTTGAAACACCCAGCATGTTTAACGTGATGGGAAAAAACCCAGAGAGAAAGAGAAATCATGCAAACTTCAGATGGGCACTGGACAGAGGTCAGGTTCAAACCCTATATCTTGTGCATGGGAGGCAAAAACTTTAACCATTTTGCCAATGAGGTTTGGAAATCAGGTACATAAGGAAAGCTGATGGTGGATTGCTGAAGTCCAGGAAGTTATAAAAAGAAAGAAGTGCAGGAAAATGGTGGGGATAGAAAATATGGTTCTGGCTAAGAACAAATACTATTTATTTAACAAAGAGGCTAAGAGAGTAATTGAAATATCAAAGAACAAGATATCAGACGCACTCAACCAATTTCTAGAAAGTGACTAAGCAGATGGCCCAAAGAAATTTCTATTATGTTGCAAGACAAAGACAGAAAGATAAAGAAGATATGTCATCAGGAATCATTCTTAAGGGATGCCAGAAACAATCTGCTCACCAGTCCTCAAGATAGCAAATGCAGAAGGATGGAGTACTTCCAGCAGATTCTGAAGGAAAAAAACCTCACAGAAGCTGCATTGCCTCATTCATAGCTTATTATGAAGGAGGAAGGAGATCCTATCTTAGAAAATGAAGTTAGGGAAAGCAGCATGCTCAGATGAGTTCACAACAGATATAATGATAATGTTGGGAGAGTTCATTGAGAAATGGCTCCAAAGGGCACTCATAAAAGTAGGAACAGAAATGCATATCCAAGATGACTGGAAAACAAGCATTGAAGTTTCAGAACAAAGGCAACATTCACAATTATTAGCAGTATGGAGGTATCAGATTACTTAACCGGTGCAAGACAGTACTGGGGAGTGTGACTGAGAAACAAATATGCTGAACAGTAGGAAGTATGATGGGAGATGACCAGGATGCAGCACAGTTGACCAGATATTTGCATTGAGACAGATAGTGGAGAAAAAAGCTATAGATAAGGAAAATGCCCAAATGAGCATTTCCAGACTTGGAGAAAGCACATGACAAGGTCCATGAAAGTTGATTTTGGAAGTTCTGCAGTGGTGTAATTACTCCAGGCTATGTACACTATGTACAAGGACACATTAACACAAGTATGAACAGTCCTTGCACTCATAGGAGGATTCCAGTGGGAGTGGGAGGGTCAGGGTTCAGGTCTGAGTGCACTGCTGCACATACTTTTGATGGACTGCATTAACAAACAGATTACAGGGGACATATTAACAAAGCTGTTGTATGAAAACTCTGAGCAGGATCAGTAGCAAATGATAGGGGATGGAAAACAAAACTGAAGGCACATGGGATGAAAATGAGTACAGATAAGATAGTTATCATGGCAACAGACTGGAGAAATCAGAAGAAAATGAAAATTGAGATAGAAGGGTAAGATGCTTGACTCAGAGGAGCTGCAGTCACCTGGTGCAAACTATTCGGGCTAGAGGGTGACAGAAGAAAGCCAAAATAGCTAAAAAGTAAATTGTGCAGGACAGTGATGCAACAAATCCTTTAGTATGATAGAGAAAACTGGGCAGTAAATGCAGTGCACTTGTAGAAGCTAGGGGTGATGCAGATGATGGGCCTGGAATTGGTGTTAAGGTACTCATCACGGGACAGATGAAATTATGACATCAGAGCAGAAGTCAATGTAGCTTGTGTTATAGAAACTGTCAGAAATAACATATTACGGTGGTCTAGGCACATGTACAGGAAAGCAGAAGGCAATTTGAAGAAGAAAACAACTACTGATTTCTTGACTACAGATCCAATGTGATGACATCAACTATTGAGCCAAGTGCCAAGGCCCCTGACTACCTTGTAGTTTAGTAAAGGAGTGTTATAGTATATGTCGTGGGTAATTGCTGTTTTTTAAAAGAAGGTATACTACACTTTTTCACATTCAGTTTAATCCCATAAGCCATACTCCAGTATTTAACTAGAGGAAAGCTATTTCTGAAGGGTACTGATATCTAATGGAGTTTTGAAAATTGCATCTAGTTTACGATTATCTGCAGATTTAGTTAAACAGAAGTTCTGATTATCAAATTTGAGATCAGTGAAGTAGATGCCAAACTGGAGAGCACAAAGTGCAGACCCCTGAGTGATCCCACTGGTTATCTTAGCAATATGTGAATATACCCCTGCCACACAAACTATGTAGGTGTTCTCTTTCAGCCATCTGGCTATCCAGCTTATTACATATGGATCTATGTTTAAGTCAATTGTTTCTTTACAATTTTGGGTTGAGGAATGGTATGAAAAGCCTTGATGGATCGAGATAAGCTGAAAAGAACAGCATGACTGCTGTTGACAGCTTTCATGACCCTCTTGAAGAGGTAAAGAAAATTTAGCATGTATGATCTTCTTTGACAAAGCCAAAGTCTTATTAATCAAGACTAATGAGACTCCTGATATTATGATTAATCCGATCAGTTATAATACATTCCATATCTTTACAGTCAGAATCATAAAACGAATTGGATTATAATTCCAGTGTCTGTGGTTGAGCCATCCTTGTGGTGTACATCACCACAGCACTGTACCAGGATTCCGTAACATAGCCAGTGGCTAAAATGAGATTAAACAACTTAAGGAGAGGTTCAGTGACAGCATTCCTGATGTTAAGTGCACTGGTATCATGGCCCAAAGAGGAAGTGTTTTAGTGTTTGATAATATAGTCATGTTTTTGATGATTATAGGGAGTGGAAGGGATTCTGGCATGAGAGGAGTTTGAACATGGGTTTCAGGGGCAAAATTTGCATTTATCTTATATTTCCTAGGATATTTGCAATGTTATTGAGATCGCATGGAGGGCTCTGTTAAAGAAACATTCAGAGCAGTGTTGCCAGTGGTTATCTTTCACTTCTGAAGTTAAACTATGTTCAATCTGGTACTTATGGTGTCTTTCAGTTTCTTGGTGATTATTTTATATGTGCCTTATTCTAAGGAGATATTGTCTTACTGTACAATTTAAGGAGTCTTTTCTTTCTTGTTATAAAGGTTATTTATGTTGTTTAGCCACCATGGGAATTTGTTTTTCAGTCAACCATTGTATTTGGCTCATGCTTGTATTGCTATAGCTATGTCTTTGTCATAAAACTCCTTAATGAAGTTGTCTGATTTATTGGGATCAGCAGTGGTGATGTAATGGATAAATGTAGAGTTTTCATCAGATAATTGTGTATGGTTTTCCCATCAAGTCCTTAAATTCTGAGACATTGGTTATGGGGGGATGAGGGTTCAGAGACTAAATCTCATTAGTATGCTGTCCAACAGTTGAAGAAGATAAAAGAGGGATAGAAAAGATAATGGGAATATTTGTGAGTACTAGATCAAGAATATTGTGTTACCTAATAGACATTTGCTAACTATTTGATCCAGAGAATTCATGCTTATCAAATCCTAACTCCTCTTGGTAAACCCTCCTTTAGAGTTATAGGTGTTGAAGTGTGTGGCACTGTAACTGAAGTCACCTAGGATTATGGAGTTGTTACTTATAGGGATTCTTCTAAAACTTCTATGCAGTATTGCATATTGAACCAGTAGTTTAAATTTGTAGAATAAAAAGGTTTATTTCTCATGTAGTAGATCCAAGCAGTCGATTTGTAAGTAAAATATTGTGAAGCCATACATTTATTTTAGCCATGCCTTGTGAATATAAGAATTATAAATCATGGTTAGCCTAATGTGGTTAAAATGAGATGACAAGAATAAGCACTGGTATCTTAGAATTTATGAACTGAAATGGATGGGAATAGGTTGTTTTCCATCAGACTTATTACTGGAGAGAAAAATATTGCAGAACAAATACAGTAGCCCTCCTGAATAATAAGAGTTTCAAATGATGTGCTTGTACAGTATCAAAAAATGGTAGCATCATCACATTCCGACAACAAGGCGAGCCATCCAAAATCACAAGGATACAAATGAATTCTCCAGTTACAGATACCAAATAAAAGTAATTCTATCAGTTTTTATGAGGATCTGCAACATCTTCAGGAAGAAAACCAAAAAAGGAGTCTGTATCATATCATATCATTGAACGTACTATTTAATGAATGCTTATAAGTTGAAAAAAATAGCAAACGTTCATTTAAGTGGAACATTTTGCTCGGAAAACAACCGGTCAGCCATCATCTGGGATTTGCCCTCTTCCCCACTGTAGTGTGATCTCGTAGTTGGTATATTTAGTTAGGGTGGGTGGGGGCATAGCCCTCCACTATGATGGGTTTTGTTTGGTGATATCTTTCTATGGTTTGTTGGGTTGGCCAACTGGTCTTTAACCCAGTGAAATATTTCCCTTAAATGAACCTTCACTATTTAGTGTTTTCTCTTATTAGTGTTTGACTAATAAGCATTCACTAAATAGCACATTCAATGATGTTATATAGACCCAAAAAAATATATTACATTCGTGAAAAGAAATTGGAATGCTAAAACTGGAAGTCAAAGTACGACTTAAATAATTGCAAGATGTACCTAAAAACGAAGTGATACATAGACTAGTAGAATTCTACAAAGATAATTCACTGGTCAGTGAAAAAATCAGATCAACTATATGCTATTTGTAGTCGGTGATGGAAGAGCTCTATACAGCCAACAAAAATAAGATGAGGGGCTGACTGTGGCTCAGTCTATGAGCTTCTTATCCCCAAATTTAGACACAATAGAAAAAAACAGTAAAAACACCAGGCCAACTAGATTTGAGCTCACACCATATCCATTGGAGCAAAGGTCTTTGTAATCTGCCTCTTTAACTCATATCCTTGTTACAAAATCTGCTGCAAAAGTGCAAATTAGTAGAAATTAATTAACCTGGTTCAGAATGACATGTTATCTGTATAATTGAGAAAATTAATAATTTCTGGTTGAGGAGGAGCAGTAATGACAGGCTCGGGTCAGAATATCAAGCAGGCATGTCCAGTGTTGTATGCTGAAATGTACTTCAAAACACCCACTATTACATTCAGAACCTTCTCTAAAAAATAATGAGAACATTCCTGAAAGCCTAAGAGTAAAGAAATTATGGCATCAGGTTCTGTCTTGCAAAAACCAGCACTTGAGCTCCAGTTTCTTATTAGTGGCAGCAAGCGTTGTCGTGGTGGTGGATTCCAATTTATTTAGTCCATTTTGATGGATATAACAATTGCAACCACATCTAACATATACCATTTTATTCCAAATAACATTCATGTTAAGAAAAGAAAGATAGTCAGTCATGTTACTTCTTGTCATCCCTCTCAACCTCTTAGCACAAGAAATATGGACAAAACCTAAAATAATTGGGGGGCAAAGGCGCAGAAAAGTGACACATTTTCATTCTTGCCCTTATAAACCTAAAACAGTTGTTAGAAAAACAGGACTTGTCTTAGCATGCATTTTCTGAAGGATATGAAGTCGAAACTCAAATGTATGTCATTATTTATTGACTTCAGTCCTCAGTGATAAGCTAAAAAAAGCACAAATTTTATGAGGAATAGACCTACGATGCAAAAAATCTGGCCATTCTGTGAAAATCTGGACAGTTAAGAAAAATCTCTCTTGCAAGTACTTCGTTCAGCAAGAGGGACATTTTATGAAGTAATTGCTATTTTAGAGAATGACTACCTGGCTGAGAGACAGAATGAACTGCACTTTGTTATGGAAATTTTTTTCCTGCTGGCTTTTCTGGTGGGATGCATTACATATGCTTTGTTGCTTGAACAGGCTGCCATGAATCAGTGAGATAATAGCTGTCTAGAGGGAAGAGGGGAAAATGTTTCTGCACACCAAAGCAGGGAAACTCTTCTGCATAGTTTTTCAAATGTGATTTCCATATTTGCATCAATATCTAGCTAGAAGTCTTTCTTTTTTATTGCGTTAATGTTACCTTTATCAAAGGCATAACGTTTTGCTTACTGTGTTGTTTTTAGCATACCTGGTGTCCTGGGGAGGCCCTCGCCAACTCCCCCGGCCGGCCCCGGGTGCGAGACACCTCGACAGCCATATCTCCACACCCAGGGGGCTGGGAGGATAGGATCGGAGACCTGGGTTCCAGGGGAGGTTTTTTTAGCATTATAAACATTGCTGTTGCTTCAGAATTAAATAGCACTGTGTCAGTTTGTTATTGTTACTCTTATTTAGTTATAAAGTTTTAAATATTTTTGTTGGATTGCCTTATTTGTATAAAGCTAAACTAAACTAAAGTTCTTTATTTTTCTTAGTCTTCTGTTTCAAAGCCTTATATTACTGCTTCAGTTTGGTGTAAAATTTGACATTTATACAGTGTGATACATTTCTACCATGTGTTAAAGCTCATATTGGCCTGAACATTTGTATTTGTATACTGTTATACATTTCCACAGTGTGTTAAAACTTTACACTCCATTTTATTGTATTCTGTTGTAATATCTCTGCAAGAGCTCCCAGTCCCAATATATGTCTACAGTTATTCCCAATGCAAGTTCTGTGACCTATGTCGTGCAGTTCCAAATTTTGTAACTGTGAAGAATTTTCCATTTGCCAACAAGTCACTTTAACAGATGATGCTCATGGGTCACAGGTCACCATTCAAAAGAGGCACTTGCGCTTAGTAGGTTTATAAGGTTAAGAAATAACTAAATATTTATTTATTTAGTTAATGTGACATATTATTGACTTGCCCAGCTACAGATCAGGTCATGGATCATCAAGAGTTTACCCACGAAGCTAGAGACCACAGCCATTCAGTGCAACCTTTCCAATAATAATTGCTGCTTAACCACAATTACCCACCCATACACATACGCGCACACACACACACACAAACACACACACACACACAAACAATATTTTAGAATGAAAATCAATGGTGATTCTACAGCAAAAACTTCTTCCCAAGATTTAGGGTCTACTCCCAACAGTTAGTCAAAAGTAATAAAGCTAATAAAATAGGAATATAATTTTCTGACTATATTTTATATAAACTAACCTTTACATGATTAAATGTTAATTGCTCAAAACAAATCACCGTTCCAAGGACATGTGCCAAATAGTTTGGTAGCTGGGCAAAATGCATTATTCTTACCAATAAATAACCAGCAGCCACATTCACTTAAATATTAGTAATACATTTCTGGACTTAAAATAAATAAATAAAAACTTATACTATTTCTTCATTTCTTTCCCAAGCTGATATACAGGCAGTGAGAGGCTTGTACCATAAAGTAAAAACAGATAATTCACAAGGATGGATAATGATTTGAAAATTCAAACACTTGAAATGAAATATGTCTGTTTCTGGCTAAGCATACACTGTGCCTTCTCTATATCTGGCCTTTAAGTCCAAACCTTAAATGTTTATTACAGGCATAACTCTATCCAAAGGATATCATTCAGCAGTAGATGTTAACTGCTACGATTAATAGACAATCCCTCTGTTTAGAAGTTCAAAAAAAGGATTTCCAGTGATTTTAGTTTGAATTATGAATATAAAATTCCTGTTTTTACAGTTGTGTCCAAGAAGAAAAGCTAAGATCAGGAATGCAGTATGGTGAGATGTCAGCCTGGAGAACACCCTCGTCCAGTGCCCCAATTTAAAATCTGGATAGAAAAGTCCCCTTAGAGCTGATGCCCAAAGAAAGGCTCAGTGTTGAGGATCAAGAAGAAAAAGGTCTTTAGCCTAAGCAAAGAGATGGTATGTATATGGATAGTAGCTCTTTGTTGTACTTTGCTATATAAAGCACCTTTGCTAGCTTGCAGCAAAGAGCTATAGCTTCTTGGTAAAGTTCATTGATCATCATTCATGCTTACAAAAACATAAAATCTTTCAGTTATGCAAAATTTTTGTCTAGCGCCTTTGTAAACTGTAAAACAAAGACAAGTAGTTCTTTGTTACATATCTTAATACAAAAATACTATCACTGAAGCAGCTTGATTGCATCAGCTGCTGATTAAACGATTACTGATTCAGCTTGCAGGGTGCAGTCTCCACCTGTTCTGTAGTACTGAACATGCCCCCAGACAGATTCTCCTGGTGCCACCTCCCCCTTCACCCATCATGTGCTATGGCTTTGCATAAGATTCAGCAAGCAAGAGTCCAAATAATAAAGTCATCATGTTGCCTAGTGTAGCAACCTTCAAGCAACAGATTTTGCAATAATGCATATAATATGTATAGTTAAAGTACAATACACTTCCAGGGTAACAAAGGCAGTTGTAAATCATTTTACACATTTTGATTTCCATATTACATTTTACTGAAAATGCAGGAATACTGCAATTTTTTTTCATTTTTGTCTTGTTAAGCAAGCTGACAGCTCTGATACAATCAAATAAGACTTTTTCAAAAATAAAATGTCAGCATGAAACACTCAATAAATGAAATGTATTACTAAAATAAATACTTTTGTCCCTACAAACTAAACATAAAAATCACATGACAATTCTGTGCAAGTCGCATTACACTCTATATTAAATTGTTGTAAATATTGGATATACATCATCATTAACATAAAAAAATTGTCAAAAAACAACAAGCACCCAACCTTCATTTAAATGAAGTCTAGCAATATGAAACATTGTACTTATTTTCATTTTAAACATTTGTAGATTTTATACTTGAATTCAAACCTGCACATATACAGAAGGTGATCATTACTTGCCACATATATGCAGTATAGACTAAACACTCATCAATATCCTCTACTTTAGGATTAGATGAAACCTATTCCAAAACAGCAACTAAAACCTTTTCTTTTTAAAATGAATACACTTATTTACATGCTTGCCTAAAGCATTCAATGTATTCTTATTTTTATTTGCATTAATTTTATATGTATGCTTATAAATCCTGTTGCATATCTTTCTGTGTTATCTATATCACATTATGGAAGACGCAAAATGTCAAAAGCTCAAAAGAGCGAAAATTCTGAAACTCGAACTTTGTATTGTGGGGGGCTGTGCCCCCCCCACACACACACACCCCTGCTAAATATATATTCCATCTCTGAGATTGCACTACAGTGAGGAAAGGGCAAATATCCCAATCTTCACTGTACTGCAATCTCAAAAATGGAAATTTGAGTTTTCGGCATTTCGCTATTTTCATGTTCGACATTTTGAATTTGCAATAACGTGATATAGACTGCGGTGGTGGTGCTGCGGTAGCGTTGTTGCCTCACAGTTAGACGTTGCCCGTTCGATTCTCAGTTAGAGCGTCTTCTGTGTGGCGACATGTGTGAATGGGCGTTCCTTTGTTGAAGGTTGTGCGTTAGGCCCGGCAAGCCAGTACGTAAAAATCTACTGCCAATCATTGGCGGACGGGAGTTCCGCTGTGGCGACCCCTAACCGGGAAAGGCTGAAAGACACAAACAAATAACGTGATATAGATCCCTTCGTGTGGTTGTCCTTTGATTCATTTCACACCCTTGACCAGAATGCGTGATCCAAGAGTAGTTGTTAGATCATGTACACACACACATTCTTTTCACTAACTCTTATCATGACATTAGGAGGACATTTAATACCTTCACAGCCACATCTAATGTAATTGCCCAATGCAATATATGCTAATACAAGAAAGGATCTACTGACTTATTTAGTAATTTCTTTTAAGAATCTATTAAATGGTGGATAATCCCATTCTTCTAATTAAACGTAATGATTTTTTGAGATGGCACCTCTAACTACATGAAGAAGTACCTAGCAAACAACTATTTCCAGATTATTATTGAAGACATTTTTGGCTGTTGACTATTATAGAACAGAAGTTTTTCAAGAATTTATATATTTTCTAGTAATTCATCCCCATTCCCATATTCATAGTTATTCTGTTTTCACTTAAGGTAATTTATGTCTATGTTTATAAAGCAAAGGTTTTCAAGATGGTTATTCATTGTGCCAATTTTGTAATAATTTGTCTCTATTTATTAATGTAATTCCTTTATTTTGTCTGTGGCCTGTGTTATGGTTAAAAAAGTTTGCTTGGACCAGTTCACTTAGCAACATATCAAATATGTAAAACTTCAGCATATATGTTTATTTTAATTGCACCCATGTTTCTCTCATGCGCAGCACTTTTTTTGCAAAAATTAAGTAAACATACAATTACGTGAGGCTGTGTTTCACAGCATTTAAAGTCAGTCTGCACATAAATCAAACAGATGTTTGAAACAGTAACATATTCAAGCAGTACAAGACTTATTAATAAAACTTAATAAGATATGATCCTATCATATTGTAGAAAACTTTCATTGGATTTTAAAAGCCAGTTAGTAGATCACAAGGAAAAAAGTAATTACTAATCAGTAGATGCGTAGCCATATTATTATTTAACATTTATATAAACAAAGTAAGAAAATAACAGTTCACTTTAGCAAATGATCTGATTGTCATAGCATGATTTTTTTAAACTAATAAATAGAAAAACGGAATTGTGTTTATGAAAGTAGCATCAAATTGTTGGCTGCATTTAATTTTGGTAATAAGAGTTCTCTACACGATTTCTAAAATAATACATTAGAATTCTTGCTACATAGAAGAAAATATTAATCCATTTTATTAGACTCTTTGAGAAGTGAAGAATATAGTGGGCAAGAGTTACAGCTGTACTGTACAGAAGGTTAAGGATATTGAAGATAATGAGTTTTACATTAATTACAGGCTTTCGTTTGATCCCTGAATTTTCCACTTACATATTACATAATTAAAAGCAGTTTCTTTAACCATCTCAAAGCTCTAGGCTTACCATCTTAAATATATACTTTTGTCTAATTGGTTTTACCAAATTGGAAAAAAAAGTTTTGTCATATGAAATTTGTGCAACAGTATCAAACCCACATAATGTCCTTATCACTCTTTATGGTATGATCATTTCTTTCTACTTTATGTGTTAATAATTATATAGCTTTTAACAGAACATTTTTCCCATAATGATTCTTTAGGATGCAAAGTTCCAGAACATTTCTAATTCACAGGCCAAAGGAGTGGTGATTTCTTGAAATTAAATTATCACTTTCTACAGAGCCCTGAAATTATATAGTGTCACTGTAGATGATAGTGAGGACTGCCTAATAGGCTGCGAAATGCATTATTTGGCTTGAAGATAACAGAGCTATAGGAGCATGCCCATAATGATGAAAGTGCCTAGAAAATACAAAACATGCTGGCAGTGTCCTGAGAGACTGATCAGCCACCAGCTGCAATTTCCTGCAAGTAATAATAGTTGAAGTGCTTTAGAAAAGGGATCTCTATTTGCATTTAGAACTGAGCGCCTCCACTGACTTTGTGAGCTGAAGTCCCATTTTCACTGAGCTGATGAAATGATTTCAGGATTTAGCAGTGACTGATTGATTTGCTGGCCCAGCACTCCAAGCAAGAGAATGATAAAACAGACTTTTGTATGCTTTAGTTATAGTACAGGAAACTTCTGTACTTTTCAGAACTCTGTGCCAGAGTGTCACAATACTGTTGTGAGAAGATAATGTTGTATAACAGCCTGCTACTGTGCTGGGACAATGTGCTGCAACATCCAAAGGGTTACTGTGACATGAGTTACATCTATGATCAGATAATACTGTGCTGAGATATTTAAACAGTGTTTGGCCATATTAATTTTCTTGTTATAATGGTGCAGTCCTACAATGGAATGGCCCATTACTGCCGCAGATTAATTCAGTGATGCCTTAGAAGGATGTAGCAATACAGAGGCATTACTGCAAGATTTGATAGGCTTCTGCACAATCATGCTGTTTTAGCATAGACTGATACAGTCACAGTGCAAACGTTTATACTGAATGCAAGTTTAATCATAGTATATGACAGTATGACAATGTTTGTCATCTGCACAGTTTCTAAAAAAAAAAGGATTGCATGCTAATTCAAGTATTACAGTGCCTGTATATTCACTTGTTTTTCAGAATGCTATGCTGCAGTGTCTACAGACATTTTATAGTAATACAATGAAAGGGGAATGTCTGCAGAATGCGCACACCTCTTGTAGATGCCAGCTGTAGGGATACCGTCATAGTGTAAAACTGTCACGAGGAATGGAATGAGTGAGAAATATGCTGGAATGGAGCAGTATTCTCCAAGAATTTTGTGGAATGTTCTAAAGAAATGAGATGCAGTTATAGTTGCAAAATGGGATAAATATTCCTCTGTCAGAAAATGGCAGTGCAAGGTCATAATGGTACAGTGTTAGTGCAGATTAAGTCAGATGGTATTAGGACTGAACTGATTCTTTGCTTGGACATAGTATCCAAAAGCTAAAAAGTGCTTTACTGTTAGTTTGGATATTTAGACAGAATGTCATGTCACTACCAATACCATATCAGAGCACTGAGGTATCAGAATGTGATGAAGCCATTGATGACTACTGCACCATAAGGCAATGTGTTAACAGGTAACATTATAGGATTACTTTGTCAAGAAAGTGACTCATCAGTGAGACAAGAGAAAACTGGAATGCAGCTTTCGAACACAGGGTGTACCATGGCATGGTAGTTTGTGTTATTGCCTCCCAAGTCTGGGGTCTATTTCACCTGTGGTTATTATGGTAGAAGAAGCAGAGTGAATGACAGCTGCCTGCTGGCAGGTATGCAGAATATACCTGTTTGAGAAATGAGGTTGTCCTGCATAGGGAAAACCAGTTTTTCCCCTACAGACAGTGTCCTCTGAAACAATTATATTAAATTAGGGAAAAAAGAGTGTGGATCCCCCTTCATGGATGTGGGAGTTCTATTCCCCCAAACAGACTTACTCCATATCAACAAGGGTATGTTTGCAGAAACTATGCTGGTTTTAATATCAAATAAAACCCTTTCTGTGCTTACTTACTGGCAATTTCACTAATCACTGTAATTGAGTATACAACAAAAGATTAATAATTAATATAAAAACATCTACCAGTATTCTATTAGCTGCTAATCAAAAACTTCACCCCCCCCCCATGATAGTAAGGGATAACCCAGATAATCCAATACCTAATGTTACACCGCAAAAATATCTGTGAGTGTTCCTTGACCCTGCCTTAACATTTCTCAAGGTATAAAAAAAAATACAGTCAGCAAAATAGTTCCACAAATGAAACTTTGCATGAAAATTCCACACCTATTTTTCTCAACTGCAAAACAGTCTATTGCTAGGAATGTCCTCATTCTGAAAGCTGAATTTGCTTTTCCTTTATTAACACTTCACTCTAGCACAAAAAGTACAAGTACTGGAAAACAAATTATGTCATTTTATACTTCTAGCCAACAGATAAACCCACCACTATGATCTTTTAAAGAGTTTTAATTTGTTACTGGATACTAGCCATGCTACTGTGCTACTCAGCACTCATTTATTCAAAAAATTCTGCTGGGTCAATACCCCCCCCCCCCCCCAATAAAATCAGCCTTACAAATTAGAGAACTGTAGTACCCACTGAGAGAAAGATAAGAGGAAGGCAGTACTTTGATGAAACCATGTACTGGCCCTACCATAGGGGAAAGGACGTTCACTAAACTCAGGTTAATAACATGGAACTGAATACCCAGAGAAATATGTTCTTAAATAACATTGTATGGTTCCAACACTAAACTGAAGGAACATCTGCTAGAAGAAACTGCCTTTAATTGCTTTTGTGACACTGTACAAATTGCTGTAGGCTTGTAGACTCTATGTAACTGGAATATTTACAAGTCCTATACACAGGTATCACTCAAAGAGAATTTTACCCTATAAGTGTAGCAAATATTCTACGTATTTCCACATTGCTTGAAATATTGTGAATATAGTTGTTTTTTGCTACCCCTTTTCTATGTGCATCTACGTTTGATATGCATGTTCGTTATCATATATTGAATTATGTATTTTTACTTTTGTTATTACTTTTTTATTGCATTATGTATTTTGCTCCTCTGGAACCCAGGTCATGGTTGATCAGTTCACTTGCGCAATTAGAAATTATTAATAACTACAGAAAATGTTTTCAACCTGTGTGAATGCATTTTGAATGGTTTGGCTCACAGAAAGGAGTCACACTCTTGACCTATCAGCCCTTTCTGTACATTTGGTTACTGTAGTTGTGGAGCTTGTATGCTCTCATGTGTTCACCTGTTTCTTCCACTACCTGAAGAAAAGCTGATTTACTAGTTACTTCAAATTTTCTATAAATATATAGCATTTGACCTGGTGATGGTACTGCGGATGAAAACATTGCACAGGGATCAAAAATCAGCATTTGGTCAGTTATCTCAAACTGACCAAATGTTTGCAGTGTTCAGTCCCACATCCTAGCTACTGTATTTGCAAACTGTATGTGCTTTTTCCATGTCTACGTGAGTTTGCTCTTAGTATGTTTTTTTTTTCCAGCAACATGCTGGTTTGTGTCAAGTCTTTTCCATATAGCTCAGAGTTAAAGACATCCACCTCTAACAGAAGAGTAGACTGCTCACTCTGGGAGTATCTGAGTACTTAGCAAGTTCTGTGTAATTTTCAACAATATTTTTGCCTGACTGCAGAACCATTGTCATTCAATACTTGGGTGCTCTATAAAATTGCTGAGGCTACTCCTTACCTGGCTGAAACTAAAACATCTGGTCCCTAACCATCAAAATTGGATATCCCGATAATAAATAAAGCAAATAAAATAGCAAAAATATTCCTCTTGGATTTGAGAACAGAAAACCATTCATTCCCCCAACATGCTTTACCTGATAAATAATATCCTAATTTGACTCTAAAGTTAAATAAATAAATGATCTATTTTGGACACAAGTGAGTTAGGGTTTATATACATTTTGTCTCAAGGAAACTGTGAACCAAAAGACATTCAAATGGAAGACACAAACAGGATAATTTTCCTGAATTTATTGTCTCCATTATTGCACTTGATGCTCAATCAACTGTTTTTGTGTGAGTGGACAGTACTAGACTCTGGATCTCCCCACTCTGTTCACTCTCTGCTCTCCCCTACCCACAAATTGCACACATACCCCCAGTTCATCTACATATATCCTTTATAGACTCTTCCTCTTCCTGTCTGCACTATTCTGCCAAATTCATTTTTCATCATCAGTTCCGAATCTCGTTCTTCAATATAGCTCCACCCATCTAGTTAATATCGTATCTCTTTTTACATACTCTTTCTCTCTATCATGCTTCTATGTTACCTAAGCCCATCAATAGTCTTTCTCCTCTCTCACCTTATATGCTACCACAAACCTCTCCAAGCAGTTTAATATTCCACCATAATCAGCCCTTCAATCCATATACCCAAACAAATTTCTAATATAACAATTGCCCCAAACCTAATTAAAATATCCACTAACAGTCTGTTCAAAATTAAGAGACCAAATTCCAGAATCCACCAACACAAGCAAAAATCCTACCTAAACAATAAAACAACCTAATCCCTTTGTGTGTACCTTCTAACTACAAATATCACAAAATGCAGAAATGTTCATCCAAACCCTGTCCTTCTCTCATTATCAGCTACCTACATAACTTTAAAGTGCACCCAACTGCATCCAAAAAAACTCAGTTTTTGTTTAAACATCCGTAGTATACTAAACAAAATAGCTGAATTTCACTCTTCGATTACCCAACATACCTCATCCATTATTATCATTATTGAAACATGGTCCAAACCTTATATAAATAATAAAATACTTCCTCCAAGATGTAATATCATCAGGCTAGATAGACAACACACAAAAAAAAAAACAGGAGAAAGAAATACTGGATTGCATCTTTGTTTCTCACAAAAATCTTTATTCATCTCCAGAAATCCTCCATGGCATACTGTTTATTAACCCAACTACAGCATTTACAGGCTTTATTGTAAAAGTACAAAAAGACTTGGCCAGTGAAGGAGAGACTGGCACCTTTTCAGCACATGTTTGGGTAATTAACAAATAAAGACTTTCATTCCAGTCTCATTTCATTTTTTTTTCCATTTAATTCTAGTATACTACAGTCTTACCATAAACCCATATATGTTCATAGAATAGCTGCTCAGCAAACCATGTAACCTTTACTCAAAGAAATTCATAGTCTTACCATTTGTAACCCAAATAACTTTAATAAGATTCTTAAATACCTTAACTGGCCCTCCCTCCATACCCCACTGCTAAATGAGCTTGTAACAACATTCAATGTTCTATTCCTGAGTACAAGTAATAGTCTTGTCCCTTTGCAAAAGTGAAGAATGAAAGCAAATTAAATATATCACCCTAGCAATCCCTCACTAGCAAAAAACTAATGAAACAAAAAAAAAAATCAAACATGGAAGGAATGTCAAATATCCAAATTGCTTTACCACCACAAAACTATAAATATCTATGTAACCTCTCAAGAAACAGCTTAATAATGAAAAATACTATACTCACTCACAGCGCAATCAAATATATAATCCAGAAAATCTGTGGTCCTCTGTAAACACAATCTTACATCTAAAAAGGTTTACTTGTCCAAACCCTTGCCCTGATTTTTTCCACAAAAGTTGCAACTGCATTTAACTCCCATTTCATTAACTCCATAATCACCCTTACTAACCACTCTACTACAGCTAGCTCTCACTCCACTCAAACGACAATCTTGCCCAAATTCACCTTTTCCTTACAACCTGTCCCTACCTCCTATATAAAATACCAACTAAGAAAACTAAAACCCTGCTCATCCTCTGCTAATAATTTTCCATCTGAGTACCTTAAGCTAACATCTGACTCTAATAACATATCCTATTTCTATCTCAATAGGTGTAACTCCATAGAAATAACTAACTTCAGACCAATTGCAATATAATCTCCACAGTCCAATGTATTAAAAATGTTTTCACAAATTACTTCAGTATCTGCTTCTTGAAAAACTAGTTACCATTGCCCAGCATGCATTCAAACCTGCTTACCACACAGTCTAATATCACTCATCATAAATACTAGAGACAATAACAAATCTGTTTCTTATCTCTCTTAATGTATCGCTAAAGCTTTCAACACAATGTCTCATTCCAAATTACTTCTCAAAATGGAAATACTAGATCTCTCTAAGTCTTCCCTTGATTGGTTTAAAACCTGTCAAACCATCTCCACTCTGTTAAATCAGCTTTCTCCCCTTTTCTCCGTATCAGTAGAGGAGTCCCACAAGGATTTTTCCTTGGCACTCTCCTGTTTATATATTTGCCAGTGACCAACTTACATCTAGGCAACAAGCTTCACTAATACAATATGCAGATGACAGTGCCCTCATCTGCACATCAGATACCTTACTCATATACAATCTATCACACAAATCTTTCAAATTTGTAGAAAATTGACTAACTACTGATCGACTACCTTTCAATAAAAAATAAATAAATAAAAATAAATTACTCTTTTTCCTTCCCAAACCATAACACATATGAAAGAAAATCTTAGCATAGCATCCTTAAATAATACCATCATAGAAGTTGTCACTCATAGCAAGCTATTGGGTGTAATAATCAATGAACACCTGAAATTTGACTTACATATTCAAAACTCCATTAAAAACACAAAACATGGCATGCTGTACCTCTGAAACGTGTATATCTCACCACACAAACTAAAGCTATTCTAGCAAGTGCATATCTTCTTCCTTTACTGTTGTATTGTTGTATGATGCAGCTATCTTTACTGATCTATAAACACTCTCAAATCTAAACTTGAACAGTGTTGCAACAAAATGTCAAGATTTGCAGCCTACCTACCTTATAATTTACATCCAATTTACATCCAGTTGATGCTTTCAATTCATTAAACTGGCTAGAACTACCACAATACTTCCAATATATGCAACTGCTTCATGCCAGTGAAAAATGATATAGAACCTGTGACGCCCGTGCACTGGCCCAGCAATCAAGGAGCCTCAATCCTCACCACTAACATCAGTGAGGGGTGTCCACATTGGGAAGGATAACCAATACACACACAGTAAAGTACAATTTCCCTTAAGAGCACACAGAGATCACAGTCAGTCTGGGGCTGTTTTTTCCCTTTCTCTCCAGATCCCCAAATAATACTCCCCACTGGCACAGCTATAGGGTCCAGATCTCAGCGTAGTGGTCAAGCTAAAACCTCCAGCACCCTCTCTGTCCAACCAGTGCTTCATGTCCCTGCCCAAGTAGCTGACACACACACACTTTGGGATATGAGTTATATGCAAACACACAGACACTCCTGAAGAAGGCTGGCACAGGTTCTCCAGCTATGCCCCTTCTGTCCAGGCTATAAGGTAGTAATCACTGCTATCAACAACTAATATCAGCTACTAATAAGGCCCTTACTAAAGGGTCTCCAATTATTACTGTGCAATATTATTATCCAAATAGTAAGTGTAACTGAACAGCAAGGCTTATTTGGGGTCTCTTGGACAGTATCACTATATACATGCAATGTAGTCTAGAGCTTAAATTATCTCTACACAAAACAGACACAGCTGAAAGGTTTAAAAATATTTACTAATAAATAAAACAAAAGGCAATACTTCTTATTACACAGTGCTAGTCAAGAGTTCAGAGATCATAGAAAAATACTTAAAATAATACAGTAGAAAAGTTCTGACATCAGTACAGAAAAAACACTAATCTAATATTCCTATTTCCTAGCTATATCTAAGAAAAAACACAGTTCTAAATAAACTTACATATAGAGCACAGGCAAAGGGCTGGTGATTTGGATGTTCTGAAGACAAATACCAAAATGCCCTGAGTCTGTCTGCCGTCTGTCCTTAAATTGATAGCATAATACCACTGACTCATTTCAGATTACATAATTTCTCTCTGGTTCAAGGGCTAACAGAAACCCAGAGTGTAACAGCCTTATTGATCTTGCACCGGGTCAGGAAGCTACAGCAATAAAATACATTATACATGCAAATTCTAGCAATTAACTCTGGTCTCAAAACAATAGCAAGAATTCCTTCATCCAGACATCTCAGCTCCGAGTTTGAGATCAAAGAATTATACAATGCTTGACTCATCAACTTTCCTCCAGCAGAGTGCAATGTGGTTACATTTTTGAAGTTCAACATTTAACAAAAAGAACCATGTGGCTTACATTAATACTTACAAATGACAGAATTATCTACAATATCCTATCTAGCTAGGCTGGCAGCCTTCACATATCTTCACAGAACCCATCAGCATGCCTAGCTATTAGCATCATCCTAAATTAGTACTTGCACAACCAGAAATTATTTCCTATAACAACAACTAATTTCTATTTACAAACCCAATAAAGCTATAGCACATTCACTATACTCAAGCATTGTTGTTAAGCACTTAAGACTTCTTAGTCTGATGAAACATTTGCTAGAACATGAAAGCGCTCACTATGGATCCTGTATATGTTTTATTTTGGATTAAATTGAGTTCAATAATAGCTGTGGTGAGCCTCTTCTGTTGCTGTTTTGCACTGGAATAACATCCTTATGAATATCAGAACACTATCAATTATTCATTTGATTACAAATTCCCTAAAAAATCTTCTCTGTCTTAATCCTGGCTCTGCCTGTGCACATCTCCTGAATACTCAAATTCTCCTTCTGTCTCTGCCACTATTATTATCCTAATCTTTCTTGTATAGAATATTGACTTTGTTTATCTTCCTATGCCTTTCTCTCTTCCTTTACTCTTATCTCCTCCTATTATAATTTACTTTCCTTCACACTGTACTTCTTTTGTCTTTTCCTGGGTAGGGGTCACCACAGTGGATCGCCTGTCCGCTCATGATTGGCAGTGGAGTTTTACGGTATAGAGTTGCCAGCCCAGTGCCCGACCTTCCACAGAAGGCACACATATGCACACACTCAACCTAGGGCCAATTTAGAGTGTCCAATCCAATTACAGCAAGTCTTTGTATGGGAGGAAACTGGAGCACCCGAAGGAAACCCACGTGACCTCAGGGAGGACATGCAGACTCCGCACAGAAGGCACCCCAGCCTAGGATCGAACTGGAAAACCTCTTGCTTTGAGGTGGCAACGCTAACCACTGCACCACCATGGCCGCCCTTCCTTCACACTGTACTACTTGACTAAAGTATTTCTCTGTTCTCCATAGTATTAATAATCCTATAACCTATCTTCAGTGTAAATTTAATTTTACATATTTGACTTTGCAAGAACTGGATTGCATTGCATAACTTTTTAAGTCTGTAATTTTTTAACTGCAAGGAGCTTTTCTGTCTGGGTCTCTTCTGATAATGGGACTTGTTCCAGTCAGACTTTACCAGCATATATATATATATATATATATATATATATATATATATATATATATATATATATAGTCCTTTCACCAGTGCACTAGTAATGATTGAAAAGTATACCTTTTAAACAGATACTTATGAGAAAAACAAATGACTGATGGAATTTGATTACAGAATTGTACAATTCAAAATGAATGTTTCCAGTGCTGAAACAAATATATACAGCAATAGGGGGACAAGGGATCATCTCTGCAGATGACCATCCTGTGCTTTATTTACTTATATGAACAACCATGCTGGAAAAA
Source organism: Protopterus annectens (assembly GCF_019279795.1). Lineage (NCBI taxonomy): Eukaryota > Metazoa > Chordata > Ceratodontiformes > Protopteridae > Protopterus > Protopterus annectens. Next base: position 552,557,890 of record NC_056749.1, on the reverse strand, counting down.
AAATAACTGTTTTATATGGACTATTTTGTGGTATACTACGATTGTCACGAAAATCGTCTTAGCAACTGGTCTCTGTAAAGGTAAACCAGACTGCAGAACTGAATACATTACAGTAGTTGCACAGCATTCAGATAATAAGGGACACATAAATTGCTTGGTCAGTCTTTTCATGTATTTCCTTCTCAGAGTAGCAGGTACACTAGAATAAGAGATAAGTTAATAAAAGTATTTCTGCAGTAGCATAGTGACTGACATCAGAGGAATCAATACATTTATTCCAATTGTGAAGCTGTGGTTGGCATAAATAGAGAGAACTGAATAATTCTTCACAGGGAATGACATTCCTGAAGATATGCATATGATGATATTATTCACTTTTGTGGTTGCCTCTGCATATGAACTACTTTGGAAGTTGGATCAGTAAATGAAACCAACAAGCAACTTTTTCTGCATTGTTTGATGGTTTGTGCACTTGCAAGACAATGAACTTTTGAAACACTTTGTGTTTATGCATGCCTGAAGCTTGCACAAGTGTAACGCATCTTATCTTCCTCCTTTCTAAATATCTATTTTCCTCCTGTTCTGGTATAGCTAAACTACTTCATTTTTATTAATAATCTCTGAAATTTATTGCATGTTTGTTGATCATTTACTAGTTATTGTTGATGCCATGTTATCATAGTGCATTGCTGAAATTACAATAAAAACTTTAAGATAAAAATAAATTCAGTCAAAACTGTTCCGTTAAAGTGCCACGTGATGATTTAGAAGGAAGTAGATGTTTGACCAAAAAAAAAAAAAACATAATTAAATAGAATTTGATCTAAATGTATTTGATTTTAAAGGACTGGAGGGGCTCACCCAGTTTGTAGATGCATATAAATGCATCCTCTGGCCAGACTCTTGTGTATTTCTTTAGTTTAGAAAAGAAACCAAATTAAACATTCACTATATAACACCATGGCTCTGTAGCTGCAGTTTTTCTTTAAAAATAAGATAAAGAGAACTTTTAGAAAAGCACAAACATTTAATGCTGTGCTGCTTAGTGAGAAGATTGCTTACTCTGTCGGAAACTTTCATTTCTTTGTTTGGCCTGTCATGTAACTTGTGAAACAGAGAGTAGTGCCAGGATAGATAACTGGATAAATAAGCGTTAGTTATGTTTAACAGAACAATATGAGATCATATGATAATTTGTGGGTGCTATTTTCAGACTAACCATGGTACAGAGTAACATAGTCCTGGTCTTTTTAAATGTCACTCTCTTTGTCTTTGCCACAAACCGTCTGTGTAGGAGTTCTAACTCCTGGCTACCTAGATGACTCATGATTGGAGATTTTTACCGCTCCATTTTTCCTAATCATCTACATTCAGAGTACACATATAGTCACAAAGTTCCAGTTTAAGGTCGTGAACAACATGATGAAAAGTATTTTATAATTTGAGTTATATGACAACATTGATGTATGCACATCAAACATACCCACAAGCATTTATGTTTCTCCTTTGCTTCTTTCCTTTAACAATCCAGTTCCACTTCTTTTCAACTTGAATTTATCTTCATTAGCTTTGTTTGAAGTGTTTTCATAGTTATCTTTGCTGTATTATGATGCCCTGATGTTTTAAGGCTTGGTGTTACTCAAACACAAATATTCACTTTAAGGTTCAGTCTGTTGTTTCCCTTGAGTTGGTGTGATTTTGGAGTTGGTATGTTTAAGTAATTGGGCTCTGAGGGGCAAAACCTCATATCACAATGCAGTGAGCTTTTTGCATGCAAACAGTGTTTTAGGTATCTGTGTTCAAAATGTTGTCATTTTTATTCTGTTTTCTGTAGTATAATGTCATTTCATTTCTTGTTTATTAGTTTGGTGAATCTAAATGCCTTTACTTATTTCTAGATATGAGCTATTTTCATTCTAGAGAAGCACTGCTGTACATGGAGATACTGTTCAAGATATGGTAACATTAAATTCACACATGATTATGGTCATGTATACATGCATCAGGTTGTGTCTGACGATACAATGGTGGCCACAACAGTGTAAACAGTGCAGAAGAATTTCTTTAGGCTGCAAAACCAGCACTTTTGGTCACATCCTCAATAACTCATGCATTATCTCTTATTGCTTAAGTTTATGAGAGATAGTCCAAAGTTTGATAGTATCTCTACATTTCAGAGAACACATGTTTAGATTGGTCATTATTCATTATATACCAAAAATATCCTCAGGCAACAGGCCTAGCACAAGCTGTATAACTTGCACTAAAATGGCCCACTATATGGTATTTTTATGATTCAGAGACATGGTAGCCACGACGAGGAAAGACCTCATTATCGGCAATTTAACATGTCTGTGAATCACAGTTAACTACCTCACTGTGGAGATCAACACTTCATATGGTAGTTAGCTGCACAGGCCACATAGTATAGGCAGATAAGCAGTACTTCTGGTTTCTAGTGGGTTCCCCTACTCCAAACTCAATAGTGCTGCAAGTGCCGCTATAGCATATAAGTAGCATCCTTGTTGTCTAATGGTTCCCCCCACCCCCCAGTCCTCATAGGGGTTTAAGTGCCATTAAGGTACAACTCTTGTAATGCAACCTCTGGTGGCAAGTGATCCCTCCACCCAAAGTTGTAGATTATGTTCTGTAGTTTGTGCATGTGTAGAGGTAAGAATGCCACCCCATCCCACTTTCACACATGTACATTTTAAACACACACACACACACACACACACACACACACACACACACACACACACACACACAAAACCCCCTATTTGCCCAATTAAAATCACATACTCATCCATTCACACACACAAACAAACACACACACACAAACAAACACACACACAAACAAGCACACACACACACACACACACACACACAAACAAACAAGCACACACACACACAAATAAGCGCACACACACAAACAAGCACACACACACAAACAAGCACACACACACACACACACACACACACACACACACACACACACACACACACACACACTAACAGATGCAGCCCCTCGTATATGCTCATTTGCATACCTTTAGAATCCCCAGTAATTACCTCTTTATCCTTTTAGCTGTGTTTACTGTTATAACATGGTAAGGGTGGCAGTGCTAATCTACATGGCTATGTGAGTCTATGAATTGCTTGGTAAATGCCTTCCAGCGGGATGGTTACAGGAGAAAGAGAGAGAAGGAGATAGAACACATGCCTAATTAGCATACTCCTCTCCCCCAGACTACTTCATTTCCATGAAGCATGGCCTTGGAGGTAGCCTGACGAGGCAGGGTTTAGTTTTTTCATTCTAGAACATAGTGTTAGAGCTGCTTCTGATTTCAAAAAGGCTGCCACAATGTGTACATCTTATGTACACCTCAGCGTAGCCTGTATGAATTCCAAGAACAATGCAGGACAACCTTCAGGTTAGTACGATGCCACCACAGCAGGAAACGAAACGGAACCAGCGTTGTTTAAATAATCCAAGTTTATTAAAGTAAAACAAGTATGTATGAATTCCATCTAAAGTCCATCACTGTCAGGGAAGCAATCTTAAGATATAATTTTCCATCAGATAAAAAACACCATTTCTTGAAAGAACTGGTTATCATCTGTAAATATAATACTTCTTGTGAAATTGCCACAGCTTTGAAAGTCAGCGAATTCATGAAGCAACTGAATAAACTCTTAATGTTCTCACTGGTCAACAGAAATAACTGCATAGAGTTCAATGATCTTTATGTGGGATGTCAGAGCCATCAGGTCCAACAGAGCATTTTCAAAAGGAGTAGAAATCCATGCAAGAGTATTCCTGTTTCAGTTTCTGCTGTTTCATGTTTTTTTATATAGACTCGTACTATTTATGTATTGATAGCCAGTGAAGGTGTAAACTTTCAAATGTCTTTTAAAGAACAATTCAAAGTGTTGTAGTTGGTCATCACCACTTGTGGATTTTCAGGCCTACAAAATGCAAAATGAGTTAATTTTTTTTATTGATGACTGAGTAGTGGCTCCACGGATATGGTTACTTATATACCATTTCTGGTACTGTAGTTGATACCTGATCTCTGATTACTGTCTGTGTAGAGGTTGTATATTCTGACAATGTATGCATGGGTTATCTGAGTATGCTTCTTGATTCACTGGCTAAGTCAGAACTGTATGTTGCATTTTTCATAAAATCAATAGGCTTTGAAACATAACCCTGTGGACATTGACATCTGCACTCAGAGGCCACATACTCTGTTTATCTGCAACATGTAGCAAAGGCAGTCTTTGAATCTGCACTCCAACCATGTTATAGGCAGTGGACTACACCCATCTGAGAAGGTAAGGAGCTCACGCTGTGAGTATTGAAGGTGTGTGGCATAGACTAGTCTCAGCTGTACCCATAAATAGAACAGAATCAAATGATAAAGTATAAGGTAAGTCCATCAGCTAGTTGCTTCACTCAAAACATTATTTTTCCACATTCTCTTAATAAATTATTAAAAATAACCAAGAGGATGGCAAAGATTAGTTACTGAGGCACTGGATGGGATTAGTTTCCCACAGAAATACACAAGAAAATAATGCAGCATAACAAGAGGTGTCTCAGTTTTTCTTCGTGATAATTTTATTCTTAAATATGCTTCTTTTACAGATGCAATCCCATATTGTTCTTTCTATTCTTAGCATCCTTCTTTCTCCATCCAGACTATGTTTCCCATTATTGAATCTTGCCATTTGTTTGAAATGCATTTCCATGACAAAAAAAAGTGGTATCCCATCTCTTAGCAAGTACCTGAACCCAATACTGAGGTCACCAAGGAGCTATTGGAATCCAAGGTAAAGGGATGCTGCAAACTTTCTAGAATCCAAGCACAAGGGTACAATGCTATGGGTCTATATTATAACAGCGAAGTTCTCTAACATCGAATGTTATAATATCGAACCCGTAATGCTGAACGCTGAAAACAGTGAAGGTGCAGGACATCGAATTCTTTCCCAGGGAAACAATTCGGTGGGCCGTTGCTGTGGCTTCACTGTTTTCAGTGTTCAATATGTTGGAGCTTACGTGCGATTTTGTGTAGGTTAGGGTTAGGGGGCGGGTTAGGTGAGTTAGGGTTAGTGAGTGGGTCAGGTAAGTGTGCAGTTGTGTGGACGTTAGTGTTAGGGCACGGGTTCAGGTAAGTGTGTGATTGTGTGTAGGTTAGGGTTAGGGGGCGGGTTAGGTGAGTTAGGGTTAGGGCGCGGGTGAGGTGAGTTTGCGATAGTGACAGACCTTAGGGTTAGGGTTGGGTTAAGGTAAGTGGATAGCTAGTACTGTATGTAAAGTTTAGTTTAGGTTTAGGATTTTAAGTGCATGTGTGCGGATGGCTGATTTTGTGTGTGTTTGTGCCGTGTATATGTTTCTCGGAATAGCAAATTTTTTCCCTGGGACAAAATTTGCTATTCTGACTGTCCGATGTTTTCACACTTCGGTGTTTAGGGTTCAATATAATAACATTCGATGTTACAGAACTTCGATGTTATGATATAGACCCCAATGCTATAAAGTGGAACATGAGGGATCACTTACTGTGACCGCCATTATTCTTGTTGACATAAGCATTTGAAAACTGTTATCACTGGAAATAAAGAAACATTATTAAATGAGGTCATAGCAAATTTTTTT
>NC_056749.1:552477225-552539725 GCF_019279795.1 Protopterus annectens | reverse complement strand
TATACTAAATCTATCCCCTTAACTAGCCCTCGTTCTAACCATAAACAACAAACACTCACACATGCATGCATACAATCCCTCTTGTAATACTAATATTTTTGGTACATCCAAAAGTTTTGACTTTGACAACCATTAACTATTTTTTTTTTCCCCAACAACCATTATCTAATTTTTTTTCCCCTACCACCTTTATTGAATTATCACTTGTGACACAGGTAAATTTACATTCATATAAAAGTAATCACACTATAATTAACATAACATTTTATTTCACAAATATTGCTATATATCATATAACCTAAGCAACATTACATAAATTATTAAATTCCTGCCTTTTTTAAATAAGAAACATCTTTATTAAACCATCCCTTACTACATAGGCAATCATACATTTATACAAATGAAAACAAACTACACTAACACAATTCTAGCATTTTACATCACAATCCATACTGACACACTCCCAGCTGCAAACATTATATGTCACTAATACACTACCCAGTCTTTTTCAGTCAGATATTACATAGCTCATTTAAGTCCTGCCACCTTTTAGACCTCATTCCTCCCTTTTATGTATTGTTCCCACAATTCACAACCATTAACAGATTTGATCACATTTAAAATGACATCTTCTGCATTTGACAATATATTCATTTGACCACTCCCTCAAGCAATTTTCTCATTAAACAAACTAAATTTCAACATACTGAATTGTATAGTGGATGATATAAAACCAGAATATAAAATACCTTTTCCCCACTGTAGTGCGATCTTGGAGTTAGTATATATAGTTCAGGAGAGAGGTGGGGGGCACAGCCCCCCACATTGGGGGGGTGTAGCCCCCCACCTATTCTGGTTTTATATTGTCCACTTTACAATTCGGTATGCTGAAATTTAGCATTGTAAGATTTCAGTATTATGGGTTTCAGTCAAGTGATTTTTCATTATTTTGAAATTTCAGTCTTATGGTCTCAGTCAAATGGGATTCAGTCAAATAAAAGTTTCTATCATCTGATAGGGATCCATATATATGTGTGTGTTTGTGTGTGTGTGTGTGTGTGTGTGTGTGTGTGTGTGTGTGTGTGTGTGTGTGTGTGTGTGTGTGTGTGTGTGTGTGTGTGTTTGTATGTGTATATATATATATATATATATATATATATCTATATATATGTATAAACTATAAATAGATGCATACATAGTGGGGAAAAGGGAAAAAAACTGAAAGTGCTTCACCAATTCACACAATCCGCACCCTAATAAATCAAAATTAAATATTTCTGAAAAAGCAATGGAAAAAAAAATAATATCATTGACCACAAAATGATAATCTTTCCTTCTTACCAGATTTATTGGCAGCAGGTAATTCGGCCTAGAATTAAGTGAAGTGTTATTAGATCACCTTTTTCAGACCACTTATATTTAGAAGAAATGAAGGGTCAGTTGAGGTAACGTGTGTGTACAGAATTACATGGTTGCTTCAGGTGGCAAGTGCTCTGGCTTTGATATACCCAAATCAGTATCTTTAGGATTAACAATTCAATAACATTTTTCTGACTTGAAAGGCAGGGAACCAAAACACCAAAAATAACTTTACCCTATATTTATATATCTATATATATATATATATATATATATATATATATATATATATAGACAAAATTACACATTGTCAACAGTGTTCCTTCTCTGAAAGTGTTGGGGCTTACCCAGATAAAAACACAATATCCATCCTCTGCTGCCTCTTCCTGCATAACCCTCATAGGTGCATTGTCATATAGTAAATTTCTAGGGCTAGACCTTTAATACATCAGTTTTTTGTATATTATATAAGTACATTGTTTCTCTCAAATATAATTATCTAGTGGATGTTTAAAACTTTTCAAGGTTTCTAATTAGGTTTAGAATGATCTACAATTTTGGTATACTATAGGTATTAAAATTATCTCCTTCTTTTGCTCTAGTTGTTGTTCTAAACATTATTCCCTTTGGTATACTATAGGTATTAAAATTCTCTTTCTTTAGCTCTAGTTGTTGTTCTAAACATTATCCCTTTGTTCTCATTCCTGCAAGTTGAACTTCTAATGAAAGACATATTTGTTCCCTTAACTCTTCTTTACTAGATACCCTGAATACTAAGCACAATTTACATCTTACTAGCCTATAGAGGATGCTGTGAAGATGTAGATGTTTTAATCATTCTTCATACTTTAAATGTTTTATAAAATGCATTATTTTATTAAATTTCCTTTGTATCAATCATACAGTTACACTATCTGCTATGGATAAAGTGCACAACATTAAATTATACTCCAGAATTGGCCTTATTAGTGTTATAATATAGTCTTAATACATTTGCACCCCTCACATCCACTGTATTAAAGATTAATCCAAGCTTTCTCATGGCTCTAACCTTAATGTCTTGTATATCTAACTTGAAAGATAGGTTATTACCAGTGATGTCCCAGAATCCCTAATGTTTTATAGCTTCAATTTCTTGAACACCCATTTCTAACTACAATACTTTGTGGTGTTCAAATTGCAAAACTTTACATTTTTTGTAATAAAATTTTGAGACCTATTCTAGTTGACCATAAATGCATTTTATTTAAGTACAGATTTAAATTGACATACGGATTTCTGATCTCACCCTGAACTTTACAATCATCAAACCGAAAATTTGCTGGACATAGTCAAGTCAGCTAATATCACATTAATGAATATAGGTTCCAGAAAATAACTTGTGCTAGCACCTTATTAATAGATAACCAGTGATATGTTTTACCTTGCAGTTTAACACATTGCTCCTGTTCTGTTAATCAGTTTATTATGCAGTTCAAAAAATGTGCATTTACAATGAATTGTTGTAAACATTCAGTTATTTGATTACAAAGTAAGGGGTTGAAGGCTTTGTAGACAACCAGGAAAGTTACAAATCTTATCTTTGTCATTCATTTTTAATAAGAAGTTTGATAGGCATATTAATATGGATCTCTTTGATGAATCAAAACTGTCATCCATTTCTATGCCATATTTATTTTCCCTCATTAAATGTTGTAATAAACATCTTTCACATCTTTTACAAATGACTGAAACCAAATGTATTGGTCTATAGCTTGACACTTTATGACTAACACCCCTTTTAAAAATGGGAACAATGTATGATTTCTTCCATTCATTTTGGTACCATAGTACAAAACAACAAACTATAAAATATCCTTATTAGAGGTAATATTATGTTGTTGCACACCTCTCAACTGTACAGATTTTCACAGAATGTCCAGATTTTTGGCTCATATTTTTGGCCTCTTTTTTCCTGGTCAATAAATAACATACATTTGAGTTTCAGACTTCAAATCCTTCAGAAAATGTATATTAAAACAAATCATGTTACTCTAGCAGCTTTCTAAGTTTATAAGAGCAATGTTTAAAATATGTCCCTATTTGTACCCCCATTTTGTCAAGCTTTGTTCAGATTTTTTGCATTAACAGGTTGAGAGGTATGGGTTGTTGCACTTTTCTTGCACTGATTTACCTGGGATAAGATCATAATCCTTTGACCCATTTCCTTTAACTTTAAATAAAGCATTTTTCACATCATCCTAGAAGATATATGGACATTCTAGGACACAATTATTAGAAACCTGTTAAATTGATTTTAAGTACTTTGGAGAGGAAAATCTACAAATGTCATTGAATAATTCTGCAACAGGCTGTTTATCAGTTACTACCTTGTTATTATTATGTGCAATACTTTCCTCCCCATGATCTGATTTCTTAGAGATGATATAAAGATGTGTTTTATTATAATTACCAGTAGTCTTAATTAAACAATTCTTATATGCTTGTTTTTAATGCTCAATTTCCTTTTCAACCTTTTGGTTATATTAAACATTTTTATTATACATTTTACTATGTGTTATATAATTGCTATCACAGAACCATTTTTGCCTTAATTAATCTTATCAAATATCTATCCCACCAATGCTTATTAAGCAAATTACCCTTTGTCACTTTACTTGTTTTGCCTAAAGATGTCAAACAAATATTTCTGACCATTAACAATCCACACTCTTCCTCCAGGTTTCATATTTTCCTATTCCACTCAACACTCATGTGAAGGTTCACCTTTGTTTAACTTCCACATTTTATCAAAAATCTTTGTGGACAGGTAGAAAATGATTGCTGGTCATCTTAAAATAGATTGAGTTGTGTGGTCTGAATTTCTTAAAGGTGTTGACAGAATGTCTGAGGTCAAATCATGTTTATTAACCAATATTAGATTCCGAATATTGTGTTTCCTAGTGGCATCTGCCATCAACTGAGAAAAGTTTTGTTTATATATCATATCTATGAAAATAGATTAAAGTTTTGACTTATATGATGTAGTTTTTCAGTTAACATTTGCATAATTGAAGTTACTCAAAACTAAAGTCAACTACTCATTTGGTAATGTCTTTAATGTCTGCATAAAAGCAATCTGTGCTGTTAAAATGCTATTCCATTTTCTATATGCCAACACAATTTTAATATAAACCCATCTGATAATATTCTTTAAAACAATACTCAAGATTTCCTTTTCTTCATTTTTGTTGACAACAAAATTATTTGTAGATGTATGAATTAGTAACAATACTCCACCCCTCTGTGATCTTTCCTTGTAACTTCATACTTATTGAAATCTTGAAATGCCATACCAGTGCAATCTCAAGCTTCTGAAACATCAATTATTTTTAAGTGATGCTGTTTTATATTAAAATCAAGTTATTTCTTTCTCTTTCTCATGCTATGTGTATTTGTATAATAGCAATCCATGTTATCTCTCACCTTAATAATGCCTAGTCTATCTTTCCAAATATTGTATACTCTAAAACATTTCTTTATACTCCTTAACAGTTGAGACAGATTATTCCCTTTATTTAAAAATGCAACATGTTTGAACCAAAAATATCCGTATAATATAGACTGTTTATTCCCACAACATTAAATAACCTTGTCTCCTTGGCCAATTATTAAAAAAGTGTTTGCCTTTGAATGCTAATAGTCTGAAAATGCTAGATGTGGTGGACTTTCACAAAAATGTAACTTTATTGTCAAGATGCATGATATGAAATTTACTAATATCCCCTTTCATGTGTTCTAAAGGGACTTTATATAATTTATTTAATTCAGACATCACTATAGATGCCTAATGCATCTTATTATTCAATATAATCTTCTCACTCATAAATAATGTGTAATTTGACACTAGTTAAGGCATTCACTGTAATTATCTCCTTATTTAATGATGTTATTTGTTGCACCTGATATCTTTAAGTGAGAATCATTCTTAATCAGTATGCGGTTGTATTGGACTGTGAATTATAATCTCATCACATTCTTCCTCACCAGAATTTCCTAATACAAGTAGATCATTACTTGAATTACTGATTATTCCTGAAGCCTTTCATCTTCATTTGTTTATTTATTGTCATTATCTGTAGAGCCTAAGGAAAAATTCTCTTCCTTCATTTTCTTTTAATTTTGCAATTCCTTTGTCATGAGGGAGATAAATCCCCATCTAACATCATGATATGTGACTAGGATTCATAAATCTCTAAGGGATCTACCATAATCTCATTGTCTATTTCTCATTGCTGAGTGTTTTTTATCCCATTCTGAATGATGACTTCAGGAAAAATATATGCCAAGATTTTGCTATTGTCCTGCAAACTGATTTTATAATTCTCTCTAATTTCTAGGATTTTATCAAGTGATGAACACATTCATGTAATGATCCTAAAGTAATTTGATTAATGTCTGTATCAACCATTTCAGACATGGAGTCATTTTAGTCCATTATACCTTGATTCCTGCCTGATATTATGCCATTTTTGATATTATCATCCTGTGTTACAAGAATGCATTAATCCTGCTTGAAAGCTGAGAGCTACAAATGGTGCCCACTCTTACCATTCTTAATTATCATCCAATGTTATAAGAATGTTTTAATCCTGCCTTAAACCAGAGATCTACAAATGGTGCCTGCTCTTACCATTCTTAATTATCATCCTGTATTATAAGAATCCTTTAATCCTGCCTTAAACCTGAGATCTATGGATGGTGCCTGCTCTTACCATTCTTAATTATCATCCTGTGTTATAAGAATCCTTTAATCCTGCCTTAAACCCGAGATCTACAAATGGTGCCTGCTCTTACCATTCTTAAGTATCATCCTGTGTTATAAGAATCCTTTAATCCTACCTTAAACCCGAGATCTACAAATGGTGCCTGATCTTACCATTCTTAATTATCATCCTGTGTTATAAGAATCCTTTAATCCTGCCTTAAACCCGAGATCTACAAATGGTGCCTGCTCTTACCATTCATAACTATCATCCTGTGTTATAAGAATCCTTTAATCCTGCCTTAAACCCGAGATCTACAAATGGTGCCTGCTCTTACCATTCTTAATTATCATCCTGTGTTATAAGAATGCTTTAATCCTGCCTTAAACCCGAGATCTATGAATGGTGCCTGCCTTACCATTCTTAAGTATCATCCTGTATTATAAGAATGCTTTAATCCTGCCTTAAACCCGATATCTATGGATGGTGCCTGCTCTTACCATTCTTAATTTTTTCTTTGACTTAGTGTGTTCCTGCTTTCTTTAATTTCCTGTTAATGCTAGTGAACAAATTAAGATGAAGCATAAGATTACCTTTCAAAGGTATAATAATACCCCCTTTCCTTCTCCTATTCCTTAATTAACTTTTTGTTAATGTCCTCTGGTGAATTAACCTGCCTTTTAATATCCAGCTTTTCAGTCTTTAAACTGTTAGTATCTTTCTGCCCTTCATTACAGCCCTCATATCTTCTATTCCTCCAGTCACTCTCTGACACTTTCATTAATGGTGTTTAATGATTTTTATATTGACATGAACACTTATCATTTGTGTTATTCAACTTAATGTTCACAAATCCCAAAGTGCCTTAAATAGATTTTACATCACTTGCATAAATTTAAAAATCCATGAGTTATTAAATCTTTACATTTTATTTACTTGTAAAAAAAAAATCATTCTCTGCAGTCAAAACTTTGCATCAAGCTGGCAGCCCTACCTCTAAGCAATAGAATAAACATTACTACTCTTAACTGTGAGTGTAAATAGGGAAGAACCCTTACAGACACCCTCCCTCTTAAAACATTGTCGTTTTTCTATAGGCAAGCCCGAAAAACCAAACAGGAGAAAAAACAGGTGACATTTTTTAATATTGAGTAAAATAAAACAGTAAACTGCTCTAAAAACGCAGTCCCTCTCTGCAACCAAGACTTTAACTTTGGGCTAGCAGTAGAAAGAAAAGGCATTATTTACAGATAAGAATTTAGACAGGGAAAAAACGTTACAGACACACTAATCTCTCTCCTATAAACAAGCCTGGAAACCAAACAAGATAGGTGGAATGTTATAATAAAAATAAAGCTGCAAACTGTTCTAAAATCCTTTAAAAACATAATTCCTCTCTGCAGCTAAACTTTTTACTTCAGGCTGGCAGCTACACTATCAAGCAGCAGAGAAAACTGGTACTACATGCAGCCGCAAATTTAAATATGGATAAATTCTTAGAAACACACTCTCCTTCATATAAATAGTTTTTTTTCCCTTAAAGGCAAGGCCTGAAATCAAACAGGAGAGGAGGTGAACTCTTGCAACAGAGAGTAAATTAAAGCAGTAAACTGCTCTACAAACCTTTTAAAAAACAGAATAATTTTCCATAGCTAGAACTTTTTTTTTGCCATGGGCTGGAATCTTTTCTATCAAGGCAGAAACTTAGCTGAGTCAAACAATGCCCCGTGCCTGTTGTCATGAACTAGCACCCTACCCCCGTAGCTCTTGACATGAATAACGAAAAGAAAGCACGTCAGTGTAATTAGCCAATTGTTACATTGCAGTTGACTTATCAGAGTTAGATCCATGCCTCTAAGCTCCTCCATTGAAGAGTAAAGAACACTTCACTGCAGTAAGTCTATGGCTGCATTGTAACCATTTGCTTATTACAGTTATATCCATACCCCCTTATATCTAACATTGAAGAGCAAAAAAAAAAAACACAAAACACACACACACACACACACACACACACACACACACACACACACACACACACACACACCTTACTGTAATAAGCCAATGGCTACATTGTAACCACTGACTTATTGATCCATACACCATACCACCTGAGATCTTCCATTGAAGAACCAAAAAAGAAAATAGCTATCCCTTCTACAGTCATGCCCCTCACCCTCCCTCCCTCCCGACAGCCATTCAGGTCTCATTCTGTGCCTTGCCCGACCCTTCTCTTGAATTTTTTATGAAAAAAAAATATATTTTTCTTTTAAACTGTAGCACTCAAGTTTCAGTAAAAAGTAAATACATTTTAAACTGCAGCAAGCAGTCACTGCAGTTTATATCCTGCCTGCACCGAGTACTACACTCAGGTTTTCGTTGAAAAATATTTTATTTTTTTACTTTTAAACTGTAGCAAACTGGTTGCTACAGTGTAGCAGTGAGGAAGAGGTATGGCAGGACTGGGAAGTAGAAAAGAGTGGTGTAGACTGTAATTTAACATTAAATAACAACACTACTCTTACAGGATTTGATGAAATAATGAAGTCAGTGAATGTAGAAGTGGAGTTGGGGCAAGATGTATTAGTTATAAAATATATCAGGAAATGAAAGAGAAAAGCAAGGAGAATTTTGTACAGGTTTTCAGTAGAGTAGCTAGTCCGGGGTGAGGTGGGCAACTGCTCCAGGCACAGAGTGTTGGAAAGGTACTATCAGCCGCTCCTGTTCTCTCTTGAATGAAATACCAATTTTTAAAAGCTGGTATTGCATTTGTAGTCAAACCTGAGCACTGTAGTGCTCTGTCTGTAGTCTAAACTATAGTATTTAATATAGAGTGGGTAGAAACTGTAGCAACCATTTGCTACAGTCTAAAAAGAAACTCATTTAAAATAAAAGTTAAACATGAACGATGTAGAGTTCTGTACAGGTAGGGTATAAACTTTAGCAAGTATTTGCTACAGTTATAGCAAGTAGTTTGATACAGTTTAAAAATAAAAAAATGTGTTTTATTCTTTTTAAACTTAAACATGAGCTTCATAGAGGTCCATGCAGGCATTATAGAAACTGTAACAACTCTTTGTTGCAGTTTAAACAAATATTTTTTTCTATGTTATAGAAGAGTTGTGGCATGATTGGCTGGGGCAGCAGAGGTTGTGGTGGCGTATATAATATATCTGGCCATCTGTTTTTTGTGCCAGTAGAAGGAATGCCTTCTATGTTAATGAAGAGTTGTGGCATGATTGGCTGGGGCAGCAGAGGTGGTGAGGGGCATATAATATATCTAGCCATCTGGTTTTTGTACCAGTAGAAGGACTTTTTTTTTCTCTTCTGGGGGGTGGCATAGATCAAACTGTAATGAGCCAATAACTTACATCTTATTACAGTGGGGTGCTGGTTCATAGCAATGGCCCAGTGTACTGGTTGAACTAGCCATGCTTCTGAAGGTTTTACATGAGAGGTTAAAAAAAGGTATACAAAGAGAAGGAATTTATAAATAAGTGGTTAGATTACTTCAGAAGAAAGGGAAAAGTGAAATTACAAATTGGTGTCCAATAACCTTGATCAGTATGGATTATAACATTTTAATCAAGATTTTACAGAAAAGAAAAGAGAATATAGAGAGACAATTATGCAAACATGTGGAGGAAGGAATTTTATTGAGAAAGAACTACTTCAAAGTTGTTTTAGTAGCATTTGGGGATCAAGATTTAATCTGGTAAAGATAGGTATAATATATAATGATGAATAAATAAGGATTAGGACTAATAAATTCAATAGCATATATAGCCTCCTTATTTATATATTTTTGTTTGAGTTTAAATAAAAGAGGGGAAAAGATGCTAGTGTAATGACATAAGTAATATAAAAAATATGCAAATATCGGGGAAAAATAAAAGAGAGAAAATGTGTAAGTGAAATAATGACAAAAGTAGATAATTTCGTGGAAGTTAGATATTGCCAAAGTAAGTATTATAATATGAGTGAAATGAAAAGGTCATTGAAAAATATTATTACATTGATCCTCGAGGGATCTGGAGGAAGAAGCAGAAATGGCAGTAAGGAGTAGGGAGAAAATTTAAAAGATATGTTGAATGTACAAGATTTTCTTTGGAGATTGAATTTAGGTAAGCTCTGGTGATGGGGCAAATGTTGTATAAAGCTGTCAACTTTAAATGAAAGGTTGTGTTTTGAATGTAAAGAAGTGGAAATGACTGAGCATGTTTTTTTGAAGTATGATAGAGTTAGTAGGGTCTGGGGATGAGTCAATAAAAGTGTTTTGGGAAAGGAAATAAAAATAGCTTTGAACATTATTTTGTTTATTATAAAGAAAATTAAGAGGAAGAAGTGGAAGGTTTGATATACAATTTTATGAATTGTATGGGAATTGTGGAAACAAGAATCGACAATGTTTTATTTAATAAGAAATATTTTGTCCCCACCTGCACCCCCAGAAATAATTGAGTGTACTAAAAATGGTTGTGAACAAAGGAATAGGGAGGGTAAAACAGTCAAGAAAAATGTTGATAGTTTAGTATAATGCATGGAAATATTTGTATAGATGTATATATAATGTGGAGATAGTGGTTTCTGTAAATGTAAATGTACAATTTTATAATACAAATGTGGAAAATCCCTACTCTTTTCAAACTATCACTCCTGTTCCTATCATAAGGGTGGCTGGAAGGTGTAGCATTATGGTGGTAGAGAGTATGGCCTTGAGCAAGGATGGTTTGGAGTGGTTAGAGAAGCTAGAAAAATTAGTTAGGAAGCTTGACAGAAATGTGACAAACCTGAATTGTGGTATTGTACAGCAGAATTGTTTTGGCTATGTTAAAAATGAAAAACATTTAGCTGTTCCAGAGAATAGTGTGTGTGTGTGTGTGGGGGTACTGTGATGGAACACAAGTTATTGAGATTACTGAGTTGTCCTCCAGGTGAGAAAAGGGCATAAATTGAATTATATTGTTTAAGCAGGAATATCCAGGTGATGAATCAGCAACATCCTGGAGAAAAATGGTAGATAAGGGTGTTTGGTGGTAAGGAGGAGAGTATATTAGTAAACACTCAAGGCATACCTGTAGGAAAAAACTGTAATCACTGGGGAAGAAAGATGGTATTCATCATTTATCGCAACAAAATAGCAAGGGGGCATGCAGAACATATGAATGGAATATTGCACAAAAACTGAAGAGAAGTTTGACAGTAAGAATTAATAATGGAACTGCAATAGATAGGTAGTATGTATTGATAATTTAAGTGCTTCTTTGGGATTTAATGTGCAAGATGTCTGTTTCTTCATATATCTAGGAAAATAATCTTTCTGTGATGTGACTTTTGAATTGTATTTGTCACTATTGAAATTACATATTAACTTATAATAACTATGTTTTTTTCTGGCCAAAATGTAAATGTATAAAATAGTATTTCTGCATTTCCAATCAGATGAAGTGAAGGAATTAAAAAAAATGTGAATGCAAATAAAATAAGGAATGAAAGGAAGATCCGAAATGGGGGATGGAAAGTGGATATAATACCGAAAACAAAAAAAAGTGTTATTAATCATTTTTCAAGTGTAATATTCATTTCTGGATTGAGAAGTTTAATATATATGGAAAAACCTAAAACCTTTTTGTGAGGATTTTACACATTTAATAAATAACTTTGAAACAAAGTCAATAAATCAATTTGAGGGAAAGGACTTACAGCTAAAGTGTGTGTTGCAAAGTGTAACATTAGTAAAAAAATTGATATTTTTATTTGACTTTTGGGGTAGACAATATATGCTAGAAGGTGAAAGGCTAAAGGAAAAAAAAAACAGGGAGGAGATGGACAACAAGAAAAGGAAGGTGGTGGCAGGATCAAGATGATTTGGTACATGGAAAGGCACATAGTATACAAGTCTGTGGTCAGGATATATGTAAAGTGACAATACTTTTATATATTGAGAAGTGAGCATTCAGAAAAGATGGTTAGGAAAGCAAATTTATTCAGCTGGATAAAGTATGAAAATAAGAAAAAGGAAACATAAAAATCTTGTACCTACAATTAAGTAGGAATGAAAAGAATGTGTCAGGTATTGAGTCAACGTTAACCATAAATTAAACAGCATTAGGAGACTGACTCTTTAGCAATGGTGTACAAAACTAAGCATGGTACTAATAGTCTTGTTAGGCATAACATTTATTTTAAGGCAGGAAAGGGTCATTTAAACATATGGAATCAGTGTCAGTGAATGTATCAGTGGGGTGAATGTAACAGAAATTATTTTTGTTACTGGAATTGAAAGATGCAGGTTTAGTTATAATTGGCCTTTTAGACCATTTAACAATGAGGGTAAAAATTTCAGAAATTGAGAGTATTATAAAACAGGTTAAGGAGATGAGACGGTTATCAGGGAAGTTTTTTGGAAACGAGGAATTAGAACTACAGTAGCTGTGAAAAAAGCATAGAATAATGAAAATGTTATCATTCATGGACAAATGGTGGTTTGTGCTTAAAAGAAAGTTTAACAAGTGTTTTATAGGACTGGGGTTGCAAATAAGAAAAAAAAGGTGTATGTAGGATTAGGAAAGGATACATCTTCTGAACTGGTATTTAGTAGCAGGGAATATTTTGAAAAGGATAAAGAAATGTATAGCACAGGAACAATTGAAAGAAAAATAAGAAAATGGAGGTTTTTCCTTAGCTTGAAAAAAAGTTTTAAAAAATTAGTATAATGAGGGAAAATAAAAATAAAAAAGGCAGTGTAACAACTATGCAGAAGGAACTAAAAGGGATTGTGGAGGACTATGTAAGGGAGGTGTACAAACCTGTCAATTTAAAAGGCAAGGTGAAATGGAATAGTAGGATTTTTTTTTCAAAGGTTATAGTACAAGTGTTGGAAGAAAAAAACACTTTGAAAGAGCTAGGAGGACCAGATGGTAAAGGTTATTTAACATATGAAAAGAAGTGTGGTAAAAGCAGATTTTTAATATGTATTAAATTAATGGAGGACCAAATGGTAAAGGTTATTTAACATTTGAAAAGAAGTGTGGTAAAAGCAGATTTTTAATATGTATTAAATTAATAGTGGAATAGATTTCTTTTTGAAATCACTAGGAAAATGCTCAATAAAATTGATTTGGGAAAAGAATGAAAAATTGAAATAAGTAACTGGATACCTATCACATTACATAATGTAAATTATTAAGTACATATGAAGTTGATATATACAAAACTTAATAGTGGTATAGAGGAAGTAATGGTTCCAGGAATTTATGGAATAAAAGCAAACACATGTCAAGAGTTCTTAATATATTACTAAGAGAAGTGGTTGGTGATGCAATAAACAGAAATTAAGAGGTTAACTTGATGGTAGGCATTGTTAGGAAGGCATTCTGTAACACTGGCCATGAAATTTTGAGGCACATTCTACATCAGTATGGGTTTAAATTATATTTTGGGGAATTATTAAATCTGCATATAAGGGCAGTAGAATAAGGATTTTGGTAAATGGGTGGTATAGGAAGCATAATCCTATTCCTTTTGGAGTAATGCAAGGTTGTTCTATAAGTGAGAATTTTGTTTTCATAGTTGATGAATGCAGTAAAAAGTGAAATACAGCATAGGATGGCAGATACTATGTATTTAATGCAAAGAGAAGTGGTGATTAAAATTTGTTTAACATATGCAGATGATACAGTAATTGCAGCCAGAAGGAAAATATGGGTGAGGGAAGTACTGATTTTTTTGAATGATTTATTAAGGGGTGTAGGGTTGTTATAGAATGAAGAAAAATGTAAAGGTATAGGGGATATAGTTTTTAGATAGTTTTTTATAGATTGAAGATTTTTATTTCTATGGACAAGATGTTTTTTGTTAGGGATCAAATTTGGCAAAAGGGAAGTGATAGTTAAGCAATGGCAGGATATTGTGCAAGATAAAGAAATCAATGTTATATTGGAAATGGAGCAATTGTCTTTAAAAAGAAGGTGCATTTAGTAAGTTCTGTAATAGTGAGGAATATTGCTTATATATCAGATATGTATATGATAACAGCAAATCTAGAAAAGAAAAATTAATTATTCTGGCAGTTTTGTATTATATGGGATTTGAGATTAAACCCAAGCATAAGAGATGAGCTGTGTTTTAATGACAGTGAGGCTATATTGATTTGGCAAATCCTATTATTTTATGCTATTTTAGGATTGGAAGTATAGAAATGAAGAAAAAGTGGAATAATTGCAAGTGTTTTAACTGTAAATACAGAGGTTTTTGAGAAGTAATAAAAATAGGAAGAAATGTATTACAGATGAAGAAGTACATGATATTCAGAGAAGATTTTTTTTTGCATAGAAATTAAGTTTGGAGGATTTTTTGGAAATAGGAGAAAGTGGATTAGTAAAGATATGGAAAAATTATAATGCTAATCATTTTGAAAAATTAACTAAGAATGTTGTTAAAGCCATTAAAAAGAGGTGGAGGATAAGATGAAAATGTGTAATGTAACAGGATTTATTATGGGGTAATAAATTACTACAAAAGGGCAATATGTTGTATAAGGAGAGATCTAAAAACTTTGTTTTTTTTTTTTTTGTTTTGTTTTTTTTTTTGTGGTCAGGAGGAAACAAAAACTGGTATATTTTTTAACCTGTAAAAGGGCCATAAAGTTCTGGAGAAAGGTATGTGATGATAATTTCTTGACTTTAAAAAAAATACTGTGAACATGATTTTTCATGATTATTTTGAAAAAAGGCATGAATAATATGTGGATAGAATAGATAAGAGATGTTTATGTTATGTGGATAATTTGGAATTTAAGGGGAAATGGAATTTTGTTTAAAGGAAAATGGCTTTGATATATTAAGATAGATAAGATTATGGTCATATTACATGGAGTGGGGGTCAAGTATTGAGGAATGATAAAAATGTATAATGGTATGACATTTGGATTTGTTTAAATTTATAAATATTGTAAATTATAAATAATGGATAATATTCTTTTTTGGTAAGTGCCATGGGACCTTTTACATCCACCAGAGCTACCACCAGCTCAAGCAGGTGGGACTTCAGTTTACCATCTAATCTAAAGGACTGCACAATTAAGAGTGCAGAACCCCTTTTACACTACCCTGTAGTATCAGTATTAGAAATTAATCCAAGTACCTGACGTGGGAAAGCAACCCACAGCCTTCCAATCATCCAGCACCATATTGAAGTGTGCTACCCATTGAGCATTGATCAATAGGGGTAATGATTAGGGTATTCACCTCACTGAGACAAGGCAAAGGGTCAAAATGGCCCTTCAGAGCAGTTAACCTAGTATTCACCTATGAATATAAGTATAAATAGATATGTGTGTGTGTGTGTGTGTGTGTGTGTGTCATTGTTAAATTAAGGGCATGTAAGAATCTACAATTATCTCTTAGCTTAAGTTGAAATATATTTGTTGCTGTTGCTTTTCCTATATAAAACTGTTGTGAAAACTACAAACACACACACACACACACACACACACACACACACACACACACACACACACACACAATGCATTTTAGGCATTTCTAAATGCAAGTTACATTGAATCTCACACTACTAAAATAAATAAATACAATATTGTAAAATTGGTGAAAAGTACTCAAACTGCTTGCTGCTTACAATGCAGGGATAGAGAAAACTGATTAGCAAATTTAATTCTGTCTGGTGATATTTTTGCATATTAAGCAGATCTATGTAGCTGCATTTGTTTTTTTTTTTTT
Source organism: Protopterus annectens (assembly GCF_019279795.1). NCBI lineage: Eukaryota > Metazoa > Chordata > Ceratodontiformes > Protopteridae > Protopterus > Protopterus annectens. The sequence goes on along the minus strand of NC_056749.1, from coordinate 552,523,884 downwards.
TTGTTTTTTTTTTTTGCTGTAATAAATGCCTAACTTCTAGATATTTACTTTAATATAATATTCAAATATTATATTGATATTTTTCATTCCAAAGGCTCTATAACTGTAACTTGACTATTGCAGTATTACTTCACACAGTGAAAAACTGGTTGGTACAAACAGTTAGTCAAGCAACTTAGCTTGGATTTTTTTCTGATAATTTGACTTATTAATTATTTCCTGATTGAAGTAAACCTAACATGCCTTTTAAAAGTGGAATTGCATCAGCTTTTCTCTGTTTCACTTTTACATTCACTTCCTGGTTTTTAGTTTCTGGAAATGTAACTGTGTAACTCAGTGTAGCTATTCATAAAACAGCTGTTTGGCTTCTTTCCACTGCTCATTTAACAGCTCAGTTAGACATTCCCTGGGATTCATAAAGCTTGCGCCAGGCACAGGCGTAGCGTAGGCAGAATAACGCCAAATATGGCCATCGAGCAATTCAGGTATGATCCAATACCACGCGCACTACCGGCGTACGCCAGAACTGCGCAGCCCACGGCATAGGTATGCTAATCACCCCATGCGCAGTGTTGCACCATGCAAATGAAGGCAGATAGTGATTCAAGAAGTGATGCAGGTGTAGCGTAAGCCCACGGAAATGTAAACCAAAAAACACGGTTTACATTTTCCCAAACAGAACATCGGAGCTATGGAAGCGGACCAGACTCATGTATTACAAAGTTAACATATGCCAATGGCTAAATACACAGCCAATGGCATAAGAAAAGATGCACAGCACCTAAATAACAACAACATTTAATGTCATGTCCACAGTAACGCACAGTACAACTGCAGGGCATGTGTGCACAAACTGGAACATAAAGAAATTAAATAAAAATGTCATAAAATCGCAATGTAATACAAATCAGGTTTACACCATATTACACAATGGAAGGCATGGAACACCACAACCAAGGTGCAAGGGTTGCTAAGGGCCTGCGACAGTGTTTGGTGCAGTAACTATGAATTAGTAGTCAATGCCATGCAAATGAGGCAGATAATACTGAATCGCAAATGTCCCGCCGGATGAAGGTTGTACCATACGGCGCAGTGCTATAACACCGAGGAGTGGCTCAGAGGAGATACATGACATCAGCAGAGGGGTGTGCCACCGTAGCAGTAAGCACATTGGAGCAATGCAAATCTGGCCTGGCCATTGCTAAGCAAAGCTGCAGGACAGAGGTGGGGAGGAAGGTATAGAATCGTTTAACTGAGAGCACACATGGTGCCCAAAAGTGCATGTGTACAGGGATGAAAACGTGCCCGAAACCCAGTAAGCGGATGCATGCAGCGAGAACAATAGCACAAACAGGAAGGTCAGGGGAAGAAAAGAAGGTAATGCCGAAGTAGGGTAATTGGAGTACTAATGAGCAATCAACACCAATCAACTCACAGCGGCCAATCGATGGCAGCTAGACCGGCAATAGCACACATTACGCAAGATACGCTAGGTCTAGGAAAGAACAAATGAAAGCAGGCTGCTGGATGCATGCCAGAAAATGGTAGGTGGAACATGCAGAAATGTAAAGGAAAGGTCAAGAGGTAATCCACAGCAGCCAAATGTAATTCAACACCAAAGGCACCACAATAGTAGTTCCGGTAGTAAAACACATAAGATACCCTGTAGCTACAATTGTACATACACACCCTATGACATCATCGGTGTTCACAGCACAATAGTATAAAGTGTGAAAGCACCCTACACACACCTGTGTATTCCCAAACACTGCACCATAGGTGTAAACACACAGGAAACTTTTAAAATGTACATGTTGGGAGCTGCCATAGCTGTGATTCATCAGCATGTGTTAGAGACTGACGGTGTTGTGGAGGATGATGCCGACAACCACCGCAGGCCCCGGAGGAGGAGAAGAGTGTTCAGACCAAGGGTAACCTACCAGGGGCTACATGATCTGGAGATAGTAGAGTGTTACAGTGTGGACAGGGACATCTTACAGCAAATAGTGGAGCTGTGCCGGCCACGCCTGAGAACCAGAAACAACAGAGGGGAACCCATCCCAGTGGACACAAAGGTATGCGTAAGCATGTGAATACTCGCCACAGGTACCTTTCAAAGGCCAACTGGAGATATAATGGGGATCTCACAGGCATCTGCATCCAGGGTACTACACCAGTTCCTGGATGCCATGTTACCACATGCCAATGAGCATATATACTTCCCCCGTACTCAGGAGGAGTTGGCCAGCAATATGCGTCACTTCCACCATGTGGCACACTACCTGGAGGTACTGGGTGCGATAGACTGCACGCACATATAAATCAAGTCAACACCCGGTGAGAATGGTAGGCGCTACATAAACCGCAAGGGATTCCACTCCATCAACTGCCAGGTTGTGTGCAATGCCCAGGGCATTATCATGGATGTGTGTGCTGGCAGCCCTGGAAGCTACCATGACTCCCATATCTGGCATGCCTCACAGCTGTATCAAGTATTTGTCAGGGGGACATCCCACATGGCCACCTTGTGGGGGATGCTGGCTATGCACTGGAGCTGTGGATGATGACTCCCATCAGAAATACACACACACCCATGCAAGAATGCCATAATGAGGCACACACACAAACCAGAATCATCATAGAGTGTGTGTTCAGGATGCTGAAATCACGGTTCCGGTGCTTGGACACATCTGGTGGAGCCTTGCAGTACTCTCCAGGCACGTGTGCCCACATAGTCATAGTATGTGCCATGCTACATAATATGATCCTGCGGAAACAGCTGCAGCAGGGATAAAATGGTGAAGGCCCTCATAGCCCACCGCAATTGCCAAGCCCATCACATGCACAGAGGGATTCCGACCATGAACACACTGTGCCAGCCCCAGTAGGCAGACGGAGGCATGCCCAATATGCCTACACCTTGGCAAAGAGGGAAGGTATAGCACATACTCTGACAGTGTAGGCCCCTATGGACTGACACACCTCTCCACCTGCACACACAGTAAAATGGATGGCACACAAACACGACCACCTCTAAATTGTAATGTATAGGTGGCCCACTGTGTGAATCCTACATAGGCAGCCCTCAAACATTGTACACATAACAGCTATTGTAACACGGAATGTCAACACCTGAACAGTACATGCGCCTATCAGCATATGGTGGTGCTGTGTGTATAGGTTCCCAGGTACATCGGTAGCTACATTTCCGATTGTCAGAGGCCATACACCAAACTGGGCAAACAGTGTCTGCTGTCGCCACAACATCGAGTAACCAACTGTCGCTTAGAAGAGCAGAGGCAATCGTGGGAGCACCTATATGTAAGCACTGTTCTGCACACACTCAGCACGGAGTCCCTGCTGCATTAATGAGGGGCTCCACATAATATAATCATGGATGTTGTGTCAAGGCATAGGGTGTACCCATGGCAGGTATTCATCACCCCAGCATGCTCCTCCTATGGTTGTTTGAGGGTGTAGCACAGTATCATGTGTGGCTCACTGTGATATACATACCCAATGCCGGAGCACATCCAGTAAACATCACATGGACATACCATTAACTGGACTCATCAATATGTAAACTAACTGAGTTACCCATGTGAGTGCAGTATGGAGTAACAGCCATAGTATACTCCACGTACAAAGCGACATAACACGTGTACAAATCCCAGATGGCCATGTGTTAAATGCAGTGACCGTCGTGCATATTCCCGGTCCCACATCCTGCAAGGGATGTAACATGATCCCGAAGGCACGAGTAATGCTTGTTTGATGCAGGTCATCAGATCATGTTTAGCACACATTAGCGGGAATATGCATTGCCCACTGCTGGTAAGCGACGATATGCGCGAAACAGGGATAAGCTTCTCCGAATATTGCACAGATCATGGCCAATGATGCCCAGAACAGGTGAAACCAGCATTAATCACCCCTGTACTAATAGCGCCTGCTCTGAAGGGTAAAACGACCACTGCCAGGTGTAGAACACGCAAACATGTATAGAATCACCTAACACTATTGCTAGCCAAGATGTACCTATGGTACGGTTGCCACCTCTTCAAATGACCAACGTGGGACATACGTCAGATGTCTGCAGGCCGACACATACACCCGGACAGTACGAAAATTAGAACTTCACTGTTTTGCCTAGATAAAAGCTCATTCTTGTAATGTTTACTTACTTATTCTGTTTCTATAACATATAGGTGGTTCAGATACAGAATAACTGTTTTATCCAACTGTTACATAAACTATAGGAAATAAGTATGTTCTAAAATCTCAGGACATTTGCCATGTTTACAAATATTTTGCAGGACACAACTGTCCAAAGAGGGACTGTCCCTCGCAGAGTGGGACAGCTGGTAACCCTAACCTACGGCAGGTGTGTAATGTGACAGGTACAGACACAAACGTGCAGAGTCCAGGAAACAGTATACACCAACAAGTACACAATGAAAGGTGTAGCTTGCCTGTCACTTTCCCCGTCAGATATATATATATATATATATATATATATATATATATATATATATATATATATATATATATATGTATGTACACATATATACATATATATAATACAGATAGAAAGGGCGATAGAGTGATATATGTTGATATATACGGATTCAGCGATATCTGCAAATATATATAGATAGGTCAATGACATTCATAACACTTTGGTAGTACAAATAAATAGGATACCGCCAACTATGGAATGTGTAACATACCGACATGCGTAACCACGAGGCTGAAAGACCAAAAGAACACAGTACCGGAACAGTACAACCGCGAGTAATAGTATGATGATATGAATGGACATTTAGTTACCGCTGCCGGTGTTGCGGTCCACGTAGGTACTGTGTTCAACTGTGTTTGTGAGTGCTGTAGTCTGTGTATGTGTGTGGTGAGGGTGCTGTGTGCGTCTCCATGTGACTGCAATGTGTGTGTGTGTGTCCGCATCATGTGTCTGTTAGTGCCAACTCGGAGGTAGATCATTACAGTAGGTGTGGGTATAGCTAGCCATAGGTGTACGGTTACCACCTGTCCCACATTAGGAGGGGCAGCCCCTCCCTGGGCAGGTATGTTCTGACATAAAACATTACAAAGGGCAAATGTCCGAGATCGTAGGACATTAATATGTCCCATATATAATGTAATAGTTGCATTAAATAGTTATGCCTGTATGTAAGAAACGTAAATGTTACATGCAATATGATAAGTAGCCAAAGTCCCACAACAATAGGTATCTATTAAGGATAAAAAATATGTGCTATCCTGTGTACTGACCATGGCTATGTCTTGGCCTGCAAACACCGCTGTGTGTCCCGCAAGTGTCCAACAATGGCCATATGAAAAGGTGGCAACCCATGGCAAAGAGGTTCTGTTACCAACACAACCGCAATGACTGCAAATATCTGGGACAGAAATACACAGGATAGCTGTCATTTAGACATATCCCTTTACATATCGCTGCAATTCCAGAGGTATGGAAGTATCAACCTCACCTGCATACTATATAGAAACCAATTAACAATGGCCCAATGTACAATCCCGTAACATAAGTCTACTAACTGATAGCTCTTTAATTAGGGACAGAGCCCACACATATATATGGAATATGTAGAAATGCAAGCCCCACAAACCTGTATATGCTACGTACACCCACCGACATCCCCCACACTAGAAACTATAGCAATACAGACTGTAATAACAGCACAAACATCCAGTCAGTCAATTACATCTGCAGAACCGTAAACATACCTTGTGAGAGACATAATTAAAGGCGCCATGCAAAATTGCAGCTGATGTATAATGGAACAAATGGCGATGTTACAGGTTTTGTTTGCAATAGTCCATTATCAGACGTTGGGATGACAGGTACACCCACATGTTGAACCACATACTCTAGCTGTCACACACAATCCATGGAGGATATGAATCCAAAGTATACTTGTCTCTATGCATAGCAGTTGCAATTACACATAACAAAACACAATACAGGCCGTCTTCCCGAAGGTAGGGCAAATGGGCAACGCCCAAGTGGAGAATTCAATTATACCCCACTGTTGCCGCGTAATTGGTGAATTGAGTTGCTGCACAGCTGATATGCAAGTAATTAGTCACTCAGGAACACCAACTGGTGGCATGAAACCACATGTTACAGGTATCGACATATATAAGGATGACTTGCCAGACATTCAAACCGTATGCTCATACAAAATACCTGTTTAAGCAGTGTGAGAGAGACAGAGACAAAAGTCCATAATGATAACAAGGTATGTAGAACACTCAGTATGTAAGTTTATGTATAGCATGTTTTGTATTAATTATTTACTGTATGTATAACCTGGTTTGCATTAATTAACAGTGTCCGCAATGCATAAAGTGGGAAAAGGTATTTATGTAGTGATGTCTTGCTGAGCATACTTAAGCTTGTAGAAACTGTGCGTCCAGCAGTGGGCCACAAGGTACACATCACAGACACCACAAGGGATGCTACATGAGGGCTTTAAACAGAACAATTCCATACAACCCACCGTCAGTGGTAGGGTATGTCCAACAAGTACGTGCCATAGCAGGGGATAGTATATGTTGATATACTGTCACAGTAGGCATGTGCATGGGCATATAATGACAATGACATGTCTAAGGTGGTCCCGCTGTGCAAGTATGCTTTGCATTATGGGATACTATGTAAAATATGTGTAATGTATAGTATTGTAGGTAGATATGTCAGATATTCTACACAGCATAACAGGCATATCATGCATACCAAAGGTATTGCCTATTGACATGTACAATAACAGGATACGTATGGCTTGTAGGTACAGGACATTGTAACAGCATGATAGCTAATCTAAATGGAAGGGCTACCAAGTAACCATGCAGAAAGGACATGTAATAGCTTCACAGGTTCATAGTGGGGTACTATGCAGTCTGGAAAGTCCATGTGTAAGCACAACTACAGTGTTCACACCAGTGGCACCTCTCTAGGGTAGTGTCCTGTGAACAGCAGAGCCATGTGTTACCTGCACCTCTGCACAGTACAGCCACTGCAGTGATCCCTGGCATACATGTGTCTCCCAACCACCAAGGGAGGTATCACATGAACAGTCCTACTGAGTGTCCCTGCGTGATGTACATAGGACTCATGTTCCAAAGCATGGTGAGTGTCCGGCTTGGGAATGTAACCCTCAAGCACATCCCACTCATTGTTGCGTGTGTGCACATATTCATGAGCATGTTGCTCACAGTGGCTTTTGCTTATGTCGCGTATGTGGAGTATATCCATTAATATTGTTGTGGACATGGGCCCTGTCTGTTCAGCAGAGGTCACCCCTGAGTACACTTTAACTGTCGGAGCTCAATAAACGTCATGGCGTGTTAATGTTGTGGTATGTAAAGCTGTAGCTGTTGTGTAAGGTACACCCTAAATGGGGTAGTGTACCCTTGAATGTGTGTAGAAGTCTTGACTTCAGAGGTACAATGGGTGCCTATGTACCAGCTACACACCCAGTACAGGTAAGTGTGGCCACGTAGAAGGATATCCATGCCACAGTGGCAATACAGTAACCACAGGAGTGGGTGCGACATACGTGTGTACTACAAACATGTACAATGTGACATGTATGTAGGGGACTACCACCTATGTGATAGTCAGTGGGTGTATGGTGTAATGCAAAGGTGATGTTCATGCACCTTGTGTCATGCAGCTTGAGGCCATGATATTCATATCAGGTATCTGTCATAGTGACACCCGTATGGATGGAGTCAGTATCAGATGGTGGATCAATCATGGCGCTTTATATGCAAGGGTTTGTAAAGCTAGGCAGGGAAAGTCCCTCTGTGCTAGCCTGTACCTCAGGGAAGCATATACTGAACATGAGGGGCCCTATGACTGAGGACTATGGTATGCCAAATGTAACTGAAATGCAGTAGGTACTATGGTATGTTACCCTCATTGTGTGTGTCCTGTCCATGAGCCACGTTGCATAACATCCTGAAACATAGGGTACGATGTGCAGGTGGATGTGTATGTTGTCAATACCAGAATGGAGAACAGTGCTGAAAGGCAATGAGAGGACAATGTAGGATGTGTGGACTCCCATACCATCATCAACTACCCTGGTAACTGCATGAAAGGAGTCCACCAGTGCAGGGGCCATGGCCTGGCCCTAACAAGTCCAACCCTGGTGGCATCAAAGGACCGGAGCCCAACAATGTCTCTGTGAATGACGTCCTTGATGATGTGCCCCATAGCCGTGCAGAACAGTCTAGTCAGGTGTGTAGGACTATAGTCCCACTCGTACATTGTGGTTCCACCTGTGTGGAGTGTGATAAATGTTGCTGTGTGCAATTCAGGGGCCACAATGTCTGATACAAGGCTATTACTGAATATGGTGGCCTAGTGGGGAGACATGTCGTTCAGAGGTTTGTGGACATCACAGCCTGGGACTTTGGAAGGTGACATGGGGCCAGTGTCCCAGGACATATAGAGTGCAGATTAGTACTGTGTAGGTGTGACTGCAGGGACACTGCAATGTTCCTGCATGGATTGTGGCCCTGTAGTGAGTGAGATGGTGTAATGTTAGCATTGAATCCATCCGCCAGCATGTTGCCAACATCACCTGGGTCTGTAATGTTCCTGAGTGACTGCTGTATGTGAGAGCAGATGTGGGTATTGCCATTGACTACTGACATACCACCATAATGCCTTGTGATACACCCTGGAATGTGTCACAGTAATGTTTACGTAGCTAGTCTTGGAGTATGTGATGAGGGATCCCATGGCCCTACCGAGGCTGCCCAGTGAGCTACCCTACCCATGGGATTGTACACCACTGTGCAACAGCCTCCACCTGTTGTTGTACATTATATCCATGGATCTTGACCACCAGAGTGGCGTCTGTTATCTGGTGTGTACCATCATGGCTCTGTGTAGAATAGCATGATCCATGCAGTCGTGTATGTGCTAATGAAGTGCACTGCAGTATGTTTCAGCATTTGTATGTGCATTGTCCATCTGCCCGGGTGTCATGACGTTAACAACCGCTGTCATAAGACGTCTGTAGTAGGTGTTGTAGTACTCATGTACTGTGTATGCCGTGAAGGGTGTGGTGCCGGGATGTGGCTAACAAGGTTGATTAGCATATGTTCAGAATCCACCAATGACAGGATAACCCCAGGTGTGGAACACCAGTCACATGTTGGTAGTGTTCATGTCAAGGTTAATGTTGTTCTTGGAGGTGGTGTGTATGGGTTGATCCAGCCGAGTGGAGGTTATGACTCATGGATGTGTCGGTACATGAGTGGCTATCCCAGTTAAGTGTGGGGTAGTGTCAGTCACACATCAGTAGTAGCTGTCTGAGCCCTACTGTCCAGTACACCAACAAATGAGGCTGCTAACCGTGGCGTATGTTGTTGAATCTGTAGCTTGTTACAATGTGTATAGCAGTTCCAGACACAGTTAGTTGCACATGGAGCACCTCTGATGCATTGTGCTAAGTAACTAGCCAGGATGTGTGTACAACATAGCGGAATATGGAAACACCTCAGCTGTGGGTGTGCCAGTCCAGGTATGTGCCTGAAAGGTATGGTCTGTCTATAACCTGTCATTGCAGGTGTGCTCTGCAGAGCCTAGAGGCAGATCCCAGTCACTGCAGAGATATTGGAGTGGTGCATTATAAGGTGTGCCTTGCCTGCGTGTGTCACAGAGGAAGATGCAAGCATTGTGTCATATGACCCCATGTCTTGCTTGCCAGTTCCCTTTCTGCCGGTGACTGTTATTGGAAACTGTGCAAGACAGGCAGCATAGAAGCAGCAAGAGCCTTACATGTGATCTGTACTCCCAGGGCTGACAGGTGCAGGTCATCTGTGCCAAAGCATTGTGTTTGAACAGGTCAGTCAAAGCGGACAGATACCAGATGCCTGTGGAATGACAGCAGAAGCATAGGCAACTGTTGAAGTGACACAGTCAGTCGTTATACAGTGGTATCGGGTCCGGATGTATGCATAATGCTCCCCAGGGCTTGGCCCACACCTTCAGGGCTACAAGACTGGTGAGCTATTGCATGTCCCTGCACACATTGGACAGGCATATACAGCACTGGGGTGACCAATATTGGATCACATATCACGTTTAAGGGGTAATGGCCATGCGTGGATGGGCGATACCAGCCTTCACAATCCTCACCTCCACTATGCAGCATGCTGTCTACCTTGCATAAAGACATCTGCTACACCATGATGATGGACATGCTACATGTCCATATCCTGATCTGTAAGACATACGTCATGGACATCCACCATCCTAATACTAGGATCGCCACATGCTGGACAGATCCCTGTGCTATACATGTGACATACTCCCGCCAAACCATGCAACCCTGTCCATCAAAGCTGCACATGTCATCCCAGTCATACATGGTGTGATGACCGCATGGTAGATGTAGTATCAACTATCTGGATCAGTAATGTGGCACTGATGCACCTCGCGGTGGCATAATGGCTGTCTGTTACAGCTAGGAAACCTTGCCTGTACATGCTATGGTTGATAACCATCCCTGCGAATGACGTCCGACTAGCCATTGTCCCATGTCTATCACATGTGCAACACAGGCGATCCATAGCAGGATGTTGAACAGCTGTAAAGTGCTGTGTAGATGTATATGGCAAAACACATGCATGTACAGGTTTCCAAGCATATGTGTGCATTGTCACTGCTCAAGTCCATTAAGGCTGTGTCTGTGTTGATATGTGACATATACACAGCATCAAGGTCAACAGCATTACCGTGGACACATCCAGGCATGTGCAGATAGGTAAGAACACCAGTGCAGGCAAATAGACATGCCCACATCAAGACAGCATTCACATGGAGTATGAACACTGTAATGAGGTGAAACACATATGTAGTGATGATATCCAATGCATAATGGGTGTTACATGTGTGTGACACAAACACGTCATTCGTGTCAGTGTCATGATGATTTGCAAAGATAACTGTGCAGATGTACTAGATGTCATAGAAATGTATGTGCAGCAGTATCTTTGTACATCTCTGAAACTGTGACCTGTCACCATCATTATGTCTTACAGATAATGCCTCGTACATGCCTTCCAGCGTACAGCCGCCAGTAGGATGATATCCTCATCCCATACCTCCATGAGAACTACGAGGTGTTGTTCAGCCATGTGCCACAGCATGCCCAGCAGCGGGACGACCTGTGGCAGGATCTTTGCAGGAGGGTGAACGATGTGGGTGGCCATAATCACACCTACCAGCAGGTGCGCAGACACTGCATGGACTTGATACGACATGCAAAACAGAGTGCCACTGCAATTGCCAGGGAACAAGGTGGAACAGGTGGTGGGCCACCAACCCAGCCCCCACTCACACACACACCGAGGAGATATTGGCCAGTCTGGGGACACCCTCAGAACAGCATCCACAAACACTAGCTGCCATCGTGGAGGTGGGTGTCTCCCAACCAATGAGCCTGGAGTTGCCTGGTAAGTCAGCACTGCACATATGGCTATTATATCCCATTTAGTTGCATGTGTCACTGTACATTAGGTAAAGTAACAACATATGCAAGGTATGTGGACACACATGCTGCATACTACAGTATGCTACCCTGTGTATGCACACATGTGCATACTATATGCTATTATACAGGCAAATGTGTTAACATGCACAGTGCACCCTGCGGCTGTCATACAGTCATGGATAATGTTCATACTGCTGTGTCACCCCTATACAGATACCTCTGGCGTGCCGCACAGACATGAGTCCATTGCAGGTGAGACTGTCATCAGTATCAGGCATGTTAAAGCATAGATCTATTTGCCATGTGGCCAGTTAACACTTACATATTTGATGTTCGTTCCAGTCATGATATACAGGTCGCATCACCCATCATTCACACAGGCCACCCATGTGCAATATATACAAACAAAATGATACACCGACTTGAAACCACAGTATTTGTCATTGCTACATGTGTGGTCAGCTGTGCATACAACAGTGGAGGTGTTCTACAATGGAGGCATATGTAGTATGCATTGGAACAACATGTGTGGTACGCAAACAGTACCACACAGTGAGCTGTCATATGGGCAGCCCACAGGTGTCACCATTGTGTTATATGCCTCTGCATTGGGTGCACACATTGTGATGTGCCATCTGACATGTCCCTGACAAGTAGTGTCCTGGCTGCAATATTGTCACACTATCCCATGACCCATACCCCACATACCAAACATACAACCCCGTTGTCTGCATAGCCCTGTGGATGATGACATATCTAACATCTATGGGTGTATGTCATATGGGACAACACAGACATGTGAGATAGATGGCCATCACACACATTTGGTCAACACATGTGCACACATGACCATGGGGGATGGCCAGAGACACGTAGCCACACAGTAGATGTGATGTGTATACACCCTGTTGCACATTGTCCACACATGGTCCAATTATAGCCTTAGTTGACTGATTATACAGTTGATGTGGTACACTGGACAGCCTAAAAGCCTGTGCACAGCTAGTGGTGGTGTCACTGAAGTCTACCATTTAAGATCTGTTGAACATCACGACTGTGTCATAGCATGACAGTAGTCACCTGTACAGCTTCCACAGACATTGACACCACATCAGGCCACAGATACTGTACATTTCCCTTGCTGCTGTAGGACATCACCATTAGCTGTACACCTCGTGTGTGTGGTACATCAATGTCATGTGGGAAATGGTGAATTGACATGTCCGCTATGTGTGGACATGGTTGCCAGGCAGCTAAGACCCTGTAGTTGTTGTGCAGGGGTGTCATCTGTAGGTCCTCCAGTGAGCTGTCACTTGACACAGCATGGTTTGGTGTGTATACACCTCAGCATCATGGGTCACAATCCACAGTTATGTCATGGGTATCCATGCAGTTATGGCTATGCAATGTGTACATATTATGCATTGTACAGCAATATAGATGCCTCATGATGCCATGCAATGGCACAGTGTCTGTACTTCACACTGTATAGCAACATAGATGGCTCACACTACCCTTCCATGCTCATGCACATTTGCTAAACATGCATTCTATCTGTAGGGCATACAGACAACACTACAATGTGATGCCCATTATGATGCTGTACATGTGTCAGGACACCATTGTGTCAGACATGTATGCATGTTAATGCACACATCTGCAGATTACATGTCAAGGTCACATCAGCCATGTGTACTGTTATCCTGTTCTGGTCCACATGGTGTATCACGGGGATGCATGCATACTACCATGATTGTGTGAACTGCATGGCTACTGATATGCCACCTGCTTGCTGTAGTGTGCACCCCAGGGAGGTATGCTTACTAACACTATTAATGTCTGAGCTGCATGCCCTCTGCTGTACCACAGGCATGCTGCATGCCATCTGTCAAATCACATGCATGGTGCGTCTGTGTGTGTGTGTGTGTGTGTGTGTGTGTGTGTGTGTGTGTGTGTGTGTGTGTGTGTGTGTGTGTGTGTGTGTGTGTGTGTGTGTGTGTGTGTGTGTGTGTGTGTGTGTGTCTGTGTGTGTGTGTGTGTGTGTGTGTGTGTGTGTGTGTGTGTGTGTGTGTGTGTGTGTGTGTGTGTGTGTGTGTGTGTGTGTATCTGTGTGTCTGTGTCTGTGTGTGTGTGTATGTGAATGTGTGTGTCTGTGTGTGTGTGTGTCTGTGTGTGTGTGTGTGTGTGTGTGTGTGTGTGTCTGTATGTCTGTGTGTGTGTGTCTGTGTGTGTGTCTGTGTGTGTGTCTATTGTAATTTAGAGACTTTCATTGCATTCACAGGTGATGTAGGTGTGTTACCCTCCTGTGGTCCATCTGATGTTAGTGTCCCCACAGATACTAGCAGTAATGAACATATGCATGAGGTACAGGCAGGGTTGTCAGGGGCTGAATCTGTGCCAGTGGTTGCCATCCCAGCTATGTCCCCCTCTTCCCCACACACAGTTCTGCTGCCAACACATACTGCATCACCAGTGGCCATAGAGGAAGGACAGTCAGCGTCTGTTAGCGTGGAACAGGAACGTGTGGTGGCTACAGAAGGTGTGTCTACACACCATGGTGTCAGTGTAATGACTGCAGATGTGCCACAGGCATGTGGCCAGTGTTGCACGTAGGAGGACCTCTGGCACACATGCACCTGCAGGACAGAGCACAGCAGCTGGTATCGGCAGACGCATGTTCCAGACTGTAATGGTGGCACAGGCACGTGCTGAACGGCAGAACAGAGAAGGGCAGAGGCTGCAGAGGGCTGATATCTGTACCCTAAATGACAACATCCAGGCATTGGCGAATGCTCAACAGCAGATTGATGATGTTCCGGACAGGCGATTGGGTGACATGGTTGGAATCCTTGACCATGGCATGGCAATCCACGAGCATGAGCTGTCTGTGCTGGAACATCTGGTAGGAGTGAGGCATAGGCCACATGGACGTAGGCCAGCTACACCACCTAGTGCAGGTCAACGTGAGCGTGCCACCTCATATCCCCGCTCCCATAGTGCTGGTAGCAGTAGCAGTGCAGCTGGTGCTGCGCTGTCCACACCAGGACACAGCAGGACATGTGGACATGGCCCTGGATGTTCCCAGTGGGGACACGGTTCCAGTGGACATGTGTCGTCAGACAGTAGCCAATCTGTACCTCTGCCTGGTAGTGCCCGTGCAACCCCTGGCAGGCACAGGTCACGTGGCCATGGCCTGACACAGTGAGCTGTACAAACTGGTCTGTACAATCTGGAGCTGTCAATAATACCCCGTGTAGGCCTCACAAAAGGCAGAACTGTGTGCACACATACACGCACACAGCAAAGACATCTGTAGGGTACCCCAACACCCACATGCATACTGAACAGACATGTCCAATCATATCACTGGCCCTTACCCACACACATGATGTCATCTACTGGTGCAGCCAATGCCCCCTGGCAAACATTATCACCATGAGCATATGATGAAGCCTGTGCCGCATCCCTGTCATCCACACCATCGGTGCAGGAACATGCTCAAATGGTCTGATGCACAGGGTGAACAGAATAGTGAGAAGTGTACATTACATTAGTTGTGTAAGAATAGTGAGAGAAGTGTATATTACATTAGTTGTGTGAGAATAGTGAGAGACATGTATATTACATTAGTTGTGTACTGTTGACACGCACCAGACATACCATGTAGTACAGATTTAGCATGCATTGTTATATGTTCACAGTATGTGTCTCGGTAACAACAGTAACAGCATGTTGGTAATGATGCCCTGGTTCCCTCTTTATGGTCTACTTGCATGTGCCTACAGGTAGCACTGTTTGCAGTCTCCCATGTGTAACTGTGGAGTATTCACAGGCACATATGGCAATATCAGCATGCTATACGTAGCCTCAGCCTGACTGTTGGAAAGTCTAACATACCACAGATGTCCACACATATACTGATCTAGAAGCATGTGGGCAGTTTAATAGGCTACAGTGGCTAGAGATGTGGCATTCATACCAGGTCACATCACAGATATGTTGACATGGTGCAGGGGTTGTACACAGCGGTCTGGCCAATGATAATGTTAGAGGCCACTTGATAGCATGAGGCCTCACTGTGTAGCAGTAATACCCTGTCACATTACAGGAACATGCTCACATTCACGGGGTCAACAACACTATAACGCACACCCCATAGTGTTGAGGTGAGGACCCTTGCCTATGTGGTCATCACCCTCACAGTACTGTTCACCCACACGACACGAAACAGAGAAAGAACATGTACAGGTATCCAGTGCGGCTGAGACCGATGGCATCAACAGGGTAGTGGACTGCATCACCATGAGGGGTTGGGGTACTGTGTGTTCTGTATGGTAGCATACACCCTCACTCCATGCACCAGACAGCCATACATACCTACATACACACAGACACTGTGGAGACCACAAATGTCATACACATATGGATAGCTGATGTGTGTGATACACACACCACACCTGCCTACGTCATGCTTTCCACACTGCAGTATGTACAGATCTCTACAACAGTGTACAGGGATGTGTAACAATTGGGATGTATTCCCCACCATATGTGGCATATATGTCACACAAGCAAACACACATGGCAGTACTGTGAATGATACACCTGCTATATGATGATACGTCTGACAGACAGTATTGGCCGCATTATGTGTACCAACGCTACCTTCGGCAATTGTGCTGCTATATGCATACGGGAGGATGTAAGTGTTACAGGTGTCAAGTGACGTACTGTCGGTAACACCTGACCGCTGTGTAGGTTTTATGTCTCCACCATCAAGTAACAGTAACATAGCGTACTGTTTGCACATGTAATGGTAGGATGGCGTGTGACACACCTGTGAGCCATCCCTGGCAAACATCCATCTACACAGGTGGATCACCACTTTATGTACACACATCCATCCATACCTGTTGTACATCCTACTGTACTGTCAGTATGTCACCATATACAGGTGTCAATGATGGGGCTGCATTGCAACTGCATGTTGTAGTTAGGCACAGATGAGTTACTTACATCAGCTACTGCACATGCATGGTAGCTGCATGCACACTACAGATTGTACATGTGTGTTGGTCCTACATGCCTGTCCTGTCATGTAGCCATGTTTGTATGCATTGCAATTGGTGGACATGTGTGTTGACATACATAACACATGGACTGTTGTATGATATGATGGGTGTCATGGGTAACTAGTACAGAGGTAATGTGTCCTCAGTCAACATTGCTACCTCATGTACTGTTAGCATTTAACAGCCATGTACCCACCTTCCATTTGCATGCGTATGATTGCTGTAGCCACTTGTCTGCACGGAGGACAGCAAAAGCTATGCTATGTACATATGTGTTGTGTGTGTGGTCCATGCACATATCCACTGCAATTACATGTATGACATAGCCAAACATGTGTGTTCGTTGGTGTACAGCGACAGTCATCTGTCACAGCTGTGAAAGACCCAGGGCCCCTGGTATGTGTAGAGTCAACCTGGTTATGTACAGTGGTATCATTGCAATGCATAACACATGATAGAATCCTGCCAGTACATGTGTAGTCTGCACAGTTGTTTAGACCTATGTACAGTCCACTGGTCATGAGTCACACGGTGTTGTGTTAATGTATGGCTGTGCATTGCTGGTCCAATGACATGGTGATGTCTGAGGGCTACATTGTAGATTGTGGTGTGTACCTCTGTGATCTGCACCTGAGACATCTGTGATAGCTCCTGAGTGTGTACTGGTCAATACATGTGAGTGGACTTCATGTACATGGGAACAGTAATACCATACTGTGCCCTTCCATGTTTAAAATCCGTGTGCATGCAAGACGGCCCTTTGCAACTGCTAAGTGTGTGAGCATGCCCAGTATGCCATTGTGTAGATGGACACAGTACATTCCAAACTGCGCCCTTCCGTGTTTAGAATCCGTGTGCATGCAAGGCGGCCCTTTGCAACTGCTAAGTGTGTGAGCATGCCCAGTACGCCATTGTGTAGATGGACACACAGTACATTCCAAACTGTGCCCTTCCGTGTTTAGAATCCGTGTGCATGCAATATGGCCCTTTGCAACTGCTAAGTGCGTGAGCATGCCCAGTATGCCATTGTGTAGATGGACACACAGTACATTACAAACAGACATGTGATACTAAGCATGTGGGAATGACCAGTGACATCCTGTATAGCGATGGCGGTCATCCAGGCAACAGATGTCCATTTTCAATGTCATGATGGATGCCTACATTTAACAAACTGGTTGCTGTCTTGAAGGGTGCACTGTTTGTGGCACGTCCCATATCTATGTAGTGTTGTTGTAGTGCTCCGTAGATATTTAGTTGCCTCGATCACACCACTGCCATGTGTTTGTCTACGTCTACCTTGGGACAGTAATATGCTTTCAGACTGCTCATTCTCTATACATTCCCTATCGGTGTCCTTGCCTTTGCAGATGATGTCACCCACCTAGAAGTATGCCTCTGGGAGTGCTGTGTATAGTAATCTCGGTAGCGTGTTCTGTAAATGCGTAATGATGTAGTGTGATAAGGTAGTTAGGTGTATGTTCAACTCCCAGCCCTGCCAAGTGTGTGTGTGTGTGTGTGTGTGTGTGTGTGTGTGTGTGTGTGTGTGTGTCTGTGTGTGTGTGTGTGTTTCCAGCTGCCTGGGGACACAGTAATGCTTTTAGATGCCTCACACCACATACATTCCCTATCGCCGTCTTTGCCTTTGTGGATGATGTCACCCACCTAGAAGTATGCCTCTGGGAGTGCTGTGTTCAGTAATCTCAGCAGCACATTCTGTAAATGCGTAATGCTGTAGTGTGATAAGGTAGTTAGGTGTATGTTCAACTCCCAGCCCTGCCAAGTGTGTGTGTGTGTGTGTGTGTGTGTGTGTGTGTGTGTTTTTGTGTTTCCAGCTGCCTGGGGACACAGTAATGCTTTTAGATGCCTCACACCACATACATTCCCTATCGGTGTCTTTGCCTTTGTGGATGATGTCACCCACCTAGAAGTATGCCTCTGGGAGTGCTATGTTCAGTAATCTTGGTAGCGTGTTCTTTAAATGCGTAATGCTGTAGTGTGATAAGGTAGTTAGGTCTGTGTTCTATCCCCAATCCTGCCACATGTGTGTGTGTGTGTGTGTGTGTGTGTGTGTGTGTGTGTGTGTGTGTGTGTGTGTGTGGGTGTTTCCCGCGGCATGACAACAGTACATTGCTTTTACACTATTCACTCTCCATAGAATCCGTATGGTGTCTTTGCCTTTGATGCTGATGTCAGCAAGCTAGACGTATGCCTGTGTGACTGCTGTGATCTAGTAATCACGGTAGTGTGTTCTGTACATGCGTAATGCTGTAGTGTGATAAGGTAGTTAGGTCTGTGTTCTAATCCCAACCCTGCCAAGTGTGTGTGTGTGTGTGTGTGTGTGTGTGTGTGTGTGTGTGTGTGTGTGTGTGTATATATATATATATATATATATATATATATATATATATATGTGTAATATGTATGTGGATATTAGCACTATTGAATGTGCTGCATTATCTGTACGTGATCACCTTGGATGTATCTAAATCCGCTATGGCTCTGTGATAGTGCACATACTGTGTGCTGTAGTGATCCTGGGTTATAGTTGTGTAGTGACCAGTTATTTTGTTGCTGGGTATTACAAGGGACATTGAAAACAATGATAGTACAGCACCTTTAAATGGTAGTGTGCACATCTCAGCAACAGTCAGCAGTGGTTATTACTTTGGAGGATGAGTATGGCTCATGTAACTATGTATTAAATGACAATACTATGCAAATCAGGTTAACATTACTGACTCCCATTTATCCACAGGTTGTGATACAGATCCCAAGAATGTATGTGTATACATTGCCAGGTGCAGGACTGGAATATTGTTGAATGCATGGAGGGGTGTCCATGGCCAGAAATGGTGATCTGTACAGCCTGGCAGGTACAGTCTGTGACTGTCCCACAACCTTCTGTATATGGCTGACACATGCTGAAACTGTGTACATGCAGACACACACATAAAACAAACAGCTAGGGATAACACATACACACACATTGCATCAACATTGGGCCATGTAAAAACTGTTGTCCCTCACACACACAAATACATACATGTTGATTGGATGGCTCAACGACAGGCTCTGGAAAAGAAACAACATACCCTGTGCATATGATGACACCTGTGCCACCTCTTGTAATGTGTAACATTGATGCAGGAACAGACTAACATGGTGCTGATGCACAGGGTGGCTTCATAGCACTGTAATAATGTTAAAATGTTGTTAACACAAAGTGTGATTTCCTTCTAGGTGTATGTAAGCAGGCATGATGCATTACAGCTATGATCATCAATGTAGTATAGTGTACAGCACTGTTAATTCTGAAGATTTATTATCCATCCATGTGCCATTTGACTGGCGTGTGTAGTATTGGCAGCATGTGTTTCAGAGTGTGCAGTACATGTGTGATGTGTGTAGTATAGATTTTCATGTATTTATTTGTGAACATGGTGAAGGTGCATTGTCTGCATGTACATGTATAGTGGACACATTGGAATGGTGACATGCCCTGTATTACCCACTGTTAACACTTCATAGTTTCTATTGGTAGCCAGTATGCATTATAATACACATATTGTTGTACTTGTCTACACATGTGTGATTGATATGGTTTCACATGGTGCTGTGGGTGATATTGTTACTATCTGTGATTGTTTTGCATTATGGTAGTAGACATGACCACAACAGTCTGAATAACCAATTGTTATATGATATCTTCACAACTGACCCACACATGTAGGACACACAGTAGCATGTGGATCCTTCATGTACTATACTATACTAGTAAGCACTAGTACTGACCGCCACACATTGCTGGGACCATTACTGTTTGACATATAGCCATGTTAGTTACAAGCAAAGACAATAGGGATATTCCTGTCCACATCTGGAAATTCATACTGTGGCCTGCAATGCATTCTGCACATGACACAGTTATTCTACACAAGGGTATCGTACAGGCAGATGCATGTTATCCAACCCATGCTGTAAACCTATAAGGCTAAAAAGAGTTAGTTATCCACATTTACTACACATACTATACCAACAGTAACACATAGGTATTAGACCCCAATATGTATAATGGGTAACAATGTGTACATATAGACAAGTGCTATGTCATTTGTCATTTGATATTTGCATTTACAATGGTATTTTGAAGTACATCACTGTATCACATAAGCAATGAGAGGTCTGCATGCATATCCACCAAGGTGGTTGTACAACTATGATGAATGTCCATTATTGACAGACTTTGCTGTGTTTGAACTGTTCTGCAGTAAAACACATACATGAACAGTCACTCACACTATGTATATAAACTGTCATGTGTGTGTGTGTGTGTGTGTGTGTGTGTGTGTGTGTGTGTGTGTGACACAGATGACCTAGGCCACAGACAATTCTGGTACATGTAGTTGACAAATGCTTTAATGCAACCACCAGATGTGTCCAGGCACCAGAACAGTGACTTGAACAACACAAACACATGCTAGATTACATTTTCTGTTTGTGCGTTTGCCTCATTATGGCATTCCTGTTCATGTGTGTGTGCATTTCTGATGTGTGTCATCAGCCACAGTTGAACTGCACATCCAGCATCCCCACTAGGTGACCATGAGGGTTGTCCCCATTGCCAAATGTTTTGTACAGCTGTGTCAGATGCCACATATAGGAAGCATTGCAGCTCCCAGTGCATCCAGCACACACATTCAGTATTATGGGCTGGCCATCACACACAAACTGCCACTTCATGGAGGGGAAGCCCTTGTGGTTGATGTAGGCCCTACCACACTCACTGGCTGGTGCTTTGATGCATATGTGCTTGCAGTGTATTGCACCGAGTACTCAAGGTATTCCAATATTGTGTGGAAAAGACATATATTGCTGCCCAATACCTCACAGGAATTGGGGATATATACATGATCACTGAAATGTGCTGACATGGCATTCATGAAATGGTGCAGTACCCTGGATGCTGATGTTTGTGAAATCCACATCATATCACCAGTTGATCTCTGGAAGGTACCTGTTGCTTGTATCCTTAGGGCAACACATACCTTGGTTTCCACTGGGATGGGTTTCCCTCTGTTGGTTCTGTGTGTGAGACATGGCCTGCACAGCTCCACAATCTTCTGCAGGAGGTCTCTGTCCACTCTATAGCGCTCTACTATCTCCAACTCATGTAGCCCCTGGTAGGTTACCCTGTGCCTGCACACTCTTCTCCGTCTACTCACTGTGTGTTGCTGAGCAGCATTCACATTGGCACAACCCTCCGCATGTTGCATATGTTGACGTATAATAGCAATGGCAGCCCCTAACATTATGTTGTCTCAGTTAAGCTTTTTCAGTTTTCACTTCTCTTAGTATACTACAGTGTTGCAGTGTGTCTGAGAAAAACATGGTGGAATGCTGCTTGTAGAGTTGTAAGTGCTGTGCTGTGCTGGCCTACTGTACTGGCTGTGTAATATGCTCATTCTGATTGTTTTCACCTGCTAGCTGTGTTAGTTCTCTTTGGTTAACTTACTGCTATTTGTTTACCTTCCTTTTCACTGTCAGTTTCCACAGTGAGCAGAGCCGCGCATAGGAGCACAGTAAAGTGCACATCCACTTCCACGCGCGCACACAGGCTTATACATGCGTACAAACACTTACACTGGCTTACACAACATTACACGGGCTTCAGCAATATTACACTAGCTTACTCGTTCTTCAACGCACGCACACAGGCAGACACGCGTGCACACATGCTTACTCAGGCTTACAGGCGCGCACAGGCGCAAACACACTGTAAGCAGGTTTGCAAGAAACTTCAGTGGTATCCATGGCATACAACATCAGTTTCCTGACTTTACCTAGGATAAATCATAACACACCTCTTCCACTGATGAGTAACTGACAGCAAACATGCGAGACACTGCTCCAATAAGATTACAGTGTTTTATACATACACACTCATGATGTCACCTATCTTCTACGCTGATAGTCCCCTTAACCTACTCTTACACTGTAGGGGCTTGGCCCATATGGCATGACAAACTGTGATTCACTATCCTCAGCCTCAACTGCATAGGATTGCCTACTAATACTTGGTTACATCTCTGAAAGTGTGCTTCCACACATAGCAATCACTACTCAGTAGCCATGTTGTCTTCAGCTTGCCATTCACCTGCATGGCGAACTAACTTTTAACTAACATTACAATTTGTATGTATATTTTACATATTTTTCTTGTTTTGTAAGCGCAGCGCGTATTCGCGCCACTGCACTATGCTTAAACACCGGAGATCGGGGGAGGACAACTAGAGTTTTATTAATTTCCAATGGAAAAACATGCCACTGGCCTTATATTTGGCCATTGGCATAATTCTTCAACTAAATTCATCCTTTATTTGCAGCTGACATTGCTCCGTTTAGCTAATTGCAGAATATTACTCGGTTAACATCCGAGTACATTTCTGCACATAACTCTACTCTTGCACGGACAGCTTACTGTTTCATGTATCACAAATTTTACATCATTTGCATAGCTTTCACCTACAAATGGGGTAATTTGCATATCCTAACATTGTCCGTGCAACGTTCGTTTTAGGGGCTGTCTTACACGCCCCTACAGGATATTGCTGAATAGCTCGGCAGACATCTTGCCTTGCTCTACTCTTACTCTACTCGTACATGCTGGCCAAGGCTTCGTGAATCCTGGCCTAAGCTTTGCTGTGTGCTAATATGTCTATTTGTGGAGTATGCATGGCTGTAGGTATGTTTTGACCTGCTATGTCTAACATTTCTACAGAGCAACTCCCACTTTCATCATTTGTAGAGGTGACAGCCCTATAGGAGCTATATATACAGCTGTGACATTTGACAAGTTAACACATACCTGTGGTCAATACTAAACTGACTTCTTCAGCGCTTTTCATACCTTCAGATTTTTCTTGTAGTAGTATAGTCGATAATACTGTTTCCTATAACATGTATCTGTTTCTGATACAAGATATATCATTTTATTACACCACTACACACAATATATGAAGAAATCACAGGCCAGATGCCATTACATTCCTTTTGTAGGACACACCCGCCCAGAGTGTTGTGTTCCTCACAAAAGCCACAGGTGCTAATCAAAACATATTCTACTATCATCTACCTTATGTGTTCGCCGGTATTTGTGCTTTCCGTCAGTGGCAGAACTCACATGCGAGTGTGGGAGACTGAACACTGTCTCGGGGACACTGCATAACACCCTGAGGGACACATTTATTTTGTTTCTATTAACCTTCCACATTGACTATCACAGGGCATAAGTATTCATCACATTTATCGAGGTACATGCTTTTGACTTATACATGTTTTGTCATTTGTCATCTCGTCTTTCTTCACACCTGTCCACCAAATCTCACTAGTTCTGTACATTTATTTAGGACAGGGTTACCTTCATACCGCTCAACTGTACACATTTTGGGTAAATGTCCTGAACTTAGACTTATAATTTTGTTCCTTTTTTCATAATATTGTGTCTTTCTGGTAATTTAGTGGCAAGTCATTAGGGACTGTGAAGTTAGACAATAATGACAGACATTAGTAGTTTATAATTAATAACCCTCAAAACATTCATACTAATGAATGATCCATTATTCTATCAACGTTCTAACTTTGTAAGAGGAATATTTAAAATATTCCCTATTTGTACTTATT
This sequence comes from Protopterus annectens, assembly GCF_019279795.1. Lineage (NCBI taxonomy): Eukaryota > Metazoa > Chordata > Ceratodontiformes > Protopteridae > Protopterus > Protopterus annectens. The sequence goes on along the minus strand of NC_056749.1, from coordinate 552,499,577 downwards.
TTAAAATGCCTTTGTCCAGATGTCTTATTCTGAAAGGTTGAGAGGTATGGTTACCATCTTAGTCGTACACATGTACATCCATGATAATCGCTTACAAGACACTGATATAAGTCTCTACATCTTCCCCCAATGGTTTACACAATATCCAGTAGATGGGTTCTTCATTTTTGGAAGATATAGGTGTGTGCTATACCCACATAGGAATATTAATCACTCCCATGGGGCGGACCTAATAAATCTGTGCCACCCAACACCTAGGCACCTAGGCCCATTATGGCATACCCATGATTTCCATACCTGACACCCCTTCACAGTAGTCATAAGACATATTTAATGTGAGCGATAATAAAGTATGAAGACACTTCTAAGCACTATCCACTCTCCGCTTATCGGGACATATGTCATACATTCTGTCAACCCATGTGTTATTACACTTGCACAAGCTACTGTTGCATATACAGCTATATTGTAGTTGCAGATGACACTTCTTTACAGCAATCATTACAGGACGGTGCCTGTATAGATTCACAATTTTTGGGGTCCTGCAAAGGACACCTATATCCATGTTTAAAGAGTAGAACTTGCAGATCTGGCACACTGGTACTTTCCAGGCAATGGTTTGGAAAGCAGCAGTGTATTTACCTTTATTGCATGTCTGTTTGTCTATTCATAATAGCTATGATGTAACCTATTTATGTATATGTGTTATATCTACAAGGACATATGTTCATATGTTTGTTATGTATATATCAATTAATGTTGTATGTGTTTGTGTAGCTATATATATATATATATATATATATATATATATATATATATATATATATATGTCTGTACATTCTTTATTTCATATATTTATTTAGTTTAAGTCTGTGGATATATATCTATACACAAATGTATATATCCATATATAGTAATAACGTGTAGAAAACAGCATTCATTTGCTATGCTGTGAGCGGATTACACACACGCAGGCACACTTGCACATCCTTATTGTGGGTTACATATGTTTACTAAGTCTTTGTGCTTACGTGGGCTTTATTACTTGTGACAGTACCAGTAAAATATCTGTAATCCGGTTAATGGATATATGCGAAACACACGTTCACCTTTACGTATTTAAATGTCTGTACAGCACAGACGCATTCATTACACTTTAACATTATATATGCTGTAGTCGTAGTTGAACCAGAACTGCATTCACATTGGCCGGATGCTGTAACCACTATACTATTGGTGTTCTGACTCATTTATATGCATACCCATAGTACATAGCTACATTAACATATGCCTCACCGCTTCACTTACAACACAGGCGTCCATTCTCCTGCTGGGAAAAATGCGGTTACTACATATTACACATTCCCTATTCCCTACTGCTCTGGACCCAAGCTGCATATTTAATCAATCCAGGGATATTCAGAACTCCAAGGAGTATAGTCCTGGCACATACAAGTCTTTTATTGTCAGGGTGTTCATGTGGTGATCTGGGTTTAGGATTGTCCGCCTGGTGAACGGAACTGCCCTGACTATGTTCAAATGTCAGACAAAGCACATGGACAGAGTTTGTCCATTTTATACATTTTACCTGTGTTTACAGACACAGGTGTTTGGGCACCTGTCAGCAGCGTATTATGTTGGCAATACATAATATGGGTGGGGGTGGTTACAATACATAATCCATGATGAGTGGTGTTCCCATTCACATTTGACTATTTCCTGTATTCATTCATACGAGGATTATTATTTTGGACATGAATTAACTACAGGTATGCAGTAGTACAGTAAACAAATGTGAAGGTTTGTTACTGTAAATATGTACAGACCTCTGTAATACTCGGGGACTACCCCACATCCTTCACAACATTTCATGCTAATGTACATAATATTATTCTGTGAACTTTTGAAGTTTGTGAGAGCAGTATTTACATCTGTCCCTATTTGTCCACCCATCATTTTAGGCTTTGTCCAGATTTTGTTGCTGTAATAGGTTGAGAGGTGTGGTGTCGGTATGTGATTGAGTAGAATATATTCTGTCGATAATTCATGTGGGGAGACCTGCATGGTGGACAGGTGTTCCATCCTGCGTAGTATGTTTTGCATGTCCGTCTAGAAGCTGAACAGTACCGTGACTACACATACAACTTTTGTCCAGATGTGTACAGTACTAGACATCATAGCGTGTAAACAACTCTGATGTTTAAACAGGTTACTTATCCCACGCGGGATGTACACACATTTTGCCAAAACATGAACACACGTGCATTTGGATTTACAATGTTTACAAACATGGGATACATAGTTTGCAATCCTGACACTGCCTAGGGTGATACTTCCTACTACATATGGGTAATACTCACTATGTGTAGGTGTACGGCTGCGCAAGGCTGGTAGCTGGATTTGGTGAACATTCGGACATGGGTGCGGGTTATGTGCTATACAGGGGATGTTGCGTATTGCATTATGCATGCATGGGTTCTGCATTTGGATGTCCCGGTTATGCATATACCATCCTATGTGTATGTGCCAGTTACGTTCCTGTTCATGTGTATAGCACATTTTAATATTTATATGTTTGTGTGATTTTGGTATACAATATGGACTGTCAGGTTTCTTTACAATTGTTATATGGCCACAACTGCCCAGCTGTGTACTATCACTACCAATGTGGGACTGCTGGTGACCCAGCCCATGGGGCTGGAAGTGTGTATTGGCGGCACGCTAATATGATGCGCTTCACTTCCACTGGGTATAACTACTTACAGTGCAGTACATTACAGATACACGATTTTAAATATCATTTGTTCCAAGAATGGAAACTCATATTGTGTTGCGTGCATTTCTGTTTGATTCTCAATTTTGTGTGGCCAGGAACTGTCTTGCATGCTTTGCATAAGTTTCATTATCCACAGACACTGATAGGTGTGATTACTATTGCAGGCAGACTATAATATTCAGCAGTTGAGGTTGCTCATCGACAGCCGACATTGACACGCCTCCGGGCACAACTTAGAAATGCCCCATGCACTCACGCACGTTTCCTATGCACGTGGATGTGGTGGCAGCGCACCTTCATTAATATGCATATGGTGCTACTACACCATATATACGCCACACGGCCGGCCCAGGCCTTACGCCGGCCTTGCGCCCAGCTTCATGAATCCCGGGGATTGTGTTAATTTCATCATCACCCATGAAAGTACACTAAAAGCTGGCTAAGTAGTTCATGGAAATATTTTCATAGCTGTCCCACTACAGTGGGGGCATTATATTCAGTGTTAAACATGAAAACATGCTTTTTATAAACCACTTAAAAGATTTCAACAACCTATTAAATTTATCACTAACCGATTCCTTATATCATGTACCTCTGTAGGAAAAATACTAGGTAAGTGATCAGGGGGAATATAAAATGCTTAGACTTATATTATACACCTTTGAGTAGATTTACTTAAAAATGATTGCCACCATTTAGAAGTACTTAATAGTGATCACCAACCAGTCTGAGCAGGTTACAACAATCCTGGTGGAAATTTGTGTCTGCCTATCCAGGGGATCAAGACTATCCTTAAAAGTAACCAAAATAGTACTTTATTTTACCTCTAATAGTAACATATTCCATAAACTGGGAATATATTGAGTACGGAACCTATCCCTCTAGCAAGTCTTGTTATTTGTTGGTGTGGATCTAGGTCTCTTACATGATGTTTGTAGAACCACTTGTTTTGTGAAGAAATGGGAGGACAAATGGGATTGGGTTTACATACACACACACACACACACACACACACACACACACACACATATATACCCACACACACATATATATATATATATATATATATATATATAAATATATGTTCACTTTGGAATCTCAGAATACTGGCATGTCAAATTTCAGTATCTCGAGACCAAATTGTCGAATCTGCAGTCACGCAAACTGCAGAATACCAAACCTGGAAATGTTGAACCCATTGTACTGATTGTGCGTTAGGTAAGTGTTATGTTTTTTAAGGGCTTTAGGGAGGGTTTGTGTGTTTATGTGTGTGTTGGGAAGTTTTAGGTGTGGGTTAGGGTAGGTAAGAGTGTGAGTGTGTCAGTGTTAAGAGTGGTGGTGTGATGTGTGTTTGTGCAAGGGGGGAGTAGAATGTGTAGTGGTGGATTTTCTGTCCTTCGGTGATTAGTGCGACCTCGGATTTAGTATATATAAGTAGCAAGGGTGTGCAGGGTGCAGGTAGGCTTGCCCCCGTGCTTATAGGAAGAGTAGGTGTGTGTTTGTTTTGTTGTGTTCATGTGCATTGTTTTGCTTTGTTATAGTGTAGGGAGGAAGGAGTATTTGTGTTTGTATGTCTGTTGTAGTGTTTTGCTGACGTTCGTGATTTTGAATTTCTCAGTTTTGGTTTTTGCATTTGTGAGTTTTTGGCTTGATAGTCTTGAGATACTGAAATTCAATATTTCAGTATTTTGAGATTATAAAGTGAATATATATATATATATATATATATATATATATATATATATATATATATATATATATATATATATATGTGTGTGTGTGTGTGTGTGTGTATTTTTTTTTGAATAGTCATAAACACTGAGGAGAGGGAGAAAATGGGTTAAGGAGTGGACAGTGTGTTGAGACAGTTATAGGTATCTTTTCAGTCAGGTTTAGTACAGGAGCAATGCCACTTCTTGGGTAGATGTTCAAACAGTAGTTGTTTGAAACTGGTAGATACAGGTGTGTTTTGTAGGATGTGGGGTAGATAATTCCATAATTTGGCTATTTGATTTGAGAATAGGGCTTTACCGTGAGTGTTGTTAGCTTTGTTTACTGTGAGAAAGTTTCTGTCTGCAGATCTTAGACTTTGTGGGCATGAGTAGGGAACAACAAGTTCCTTAAGGGATGGGCAGCTGTCAAGATGGAAGATGATATTGTGTGTGAATTTAAGTTGTAGAGATGGAGAAGGTTAGGTAGCTTGATCCAATTTAATTTATGTAGCGCAAAACAGTGGTGGATTTGGTGGAGAAAGTTGGCTGCAAAGCAGTTTATTTTATTGTAGCAAGTTTCCAGTTTGATAAAGTCTAACTTTTTTAAGTTAGTAAAGAGGGGGAAAGCATATAGGAGTGTAGAGAGGAGGAAGGTTCTGGATATGGATAGTCTGGTATTGTCAGTGAGAAATGGCTTGCTTCTGTACAGTGGGCCAAGTTTGATGTGTACTTTTTTAATTGTGATGGCTATGTGTTGGTCAAATCTGAGTTTGTGGTCGATTGTCATGCCAAGGAGTTCTGTATGCTCAACTGGTTGGATGACTGTTGTTTGCTGAGAGAGTGGTGAAAGGAGGTGTGGTTGGTGATTGTTTGCTACTTGTAAATAGCATTAACTGTGTCGTTTTGGGGTTGAGGATTAGTTGTGATTTACTTAAATATGTTTCTATATCATTAAAAGCTTGTTGGGCTACTATTTGGAGATCTGATAAGGTATCTGCTGCGCAGACTAAAGTTGAATTGTCCACATACTGAACTACTTTAGCATGTGTTGTGGTTGAAACTAGATTATTAGAGAAGATGTCGAAAAAAAGGGTCTTCGTATGGACCTAAGGGGGACTTCAACTGAGACAGGTAGAAGTGTTGAGAGTCTGGATTTCCATCGTACTGCTTGCTGTCTGTCAGAAAAATAGTCAAGGCTGACTAAATTTGCGATGAATCCAAAGTAGGAGAAGTTATTGAATCCTACAACTGACACAAATATTCTCCAGGAAGGGCTGACACTTGTGAAATAGCCATGGACTAAATCTAAATGTCAAGAAATGTATAATACTGTCCCTCAGAAAGTCATTCTCCCATGGTAAATATCATTGACAGTATGCCCCTAAGAGTCAACCCAGTAGTCAGGGACGTGGGGACACAAAGAAACAGTAATCTAACCTTTGACCATCATGTGTCTACATTAATGAGGAAATCTTTCAATGCTGTGCACATTACAAACAAAGGTATGGCGTCTAGGTCCAAGGAGATCATTGTTAAACTTTATTCAGCATTCACCAGACCTGTTATTGATATGTTCCTAGCCAGGCACATCCAACAACTGGAATGTCCAAAGAGGTTCCTCAATAGAAGAATACAGGGCATAAATAACACTTCTTATGAAGACCATCTCAAAGTCCTATTCCTGTATTCTGTGCCCTACAGACTATTGAGAGGAGATCTATGCCTAGCATGCAAGACATTGCCAGACCCCACATTGATGGACCTTCTGCATATCTCCAAAACAAACAGCAACAGAACTACCCATTCTAAAGACTTAAACAATGTTTGTGATATAAACTGGACCTGCAGGAGAGAAATAGGTTCTGCCAACATAAAATGCAGGGCACAGCTTACATAATGCAATATATACAACATATTTAGATTTACAATTATATGTATTGAATAATTTTATTTCATAATCCCTAGCTGTGAGACATACTCTGTCACCTGCTTTAATAAATTTACAAACATTGAAATATTATTGCATTTGTAAATCCCAGTATGCTGTCCCAATACTGTTTTATTCTCATATTTACTTTTATGAAAATATTCTTTTAGGTTTTTAACCTTTTTAGATACAAACACTGGACTATCCCCTGTTATATTTCTTAACTCCTGAAAATTCATCAAAAAATACAAGTTATTGTTCACTGTTGCCCTAATATTATTTTCAACAAGAGAATTTTCTAACATACAGGCTAAAGAAAAATCTTTCTGCACTGCAACAGCCTTAACAACTGCATCTCCATCATTACCATATCCATTTGAACAATTATAAACCCTTTAACTTTTTACTTCCATCATTAGCCTATCTACCATTGCCCTTGGATAACCCCTGTCATAAAACCTAACTTTCAAACTTTCACATTCCTTATTAAAACATGCCAAATCATGTCAGTTTGCTAACTCTTGATTACTGCCCTTTCATAGTATTTGTCTTCAAACTCAAATTATGCAAACTATTAAAATGAAGATAACTGTTACTTTCAACATCTCTTAAAAATTTTCACTTTTAAATTGTTTGGCAGATATATATTATATATATGGATCTACCTAATAACAGACATGCCAAAACACAGACAACAAAATAACCGACAAAACCGAAAGTTCAAAAACACGTAACTTCACATGCCCAACAAACCACAATCCCGACAATCAACAAAACAAATACCTTTCCCAAAAAACACACATACAACACAAACACACCAAAAACCTTACAAACCTACACTAAACCTTACATACACAACTATCTATGCACTAACCTTAACCCAAACCCTAACCCTAAGGTCCGCCACTATCGCACACTTACCTTACCTGCACCCTAACCCTAACTCACTTAATCCACCCCTAACCCTCAAGTCCATCACTATTGCATACTTACATTACCTGCAGCCTAACCCTAACTCACTTAACCTGCCCCTAAACCTAAAGTCTGTCACTATCGCACACTTACCTGACCCACACCCTACCCTAACATCCGTCGCTATCACACACTTACCTCACCCACACCCTGACCCTAACATCCATCCCTATCGCACACTTACCTTAACATGTCAATGTTCTCAGCATCAGAATTCTCAACTTTCGGTCTTCTCCATTATCTATCTTCTGGTGGCAGTGTTCTCGTTGTCGGCATTGTGGACTTTTGGCATTTTCAAGTAGACCTATATATATATATATATATATATATATATATATATATATATATATATATATATACACACACACATATATATAAAGGTCTACTTCAGAAGACTGAAAAACCAGAAGACTAAATCCCAAAATACTGAAAATTCAAAATACTGAATGATGGAATTTGCCCCTTCTCCATTATCGTGCAATCTTGAAGTTGGTATGTGTGTATATATATATATATATATATATTATATATATATATATATATATATATATATATATATATATATATATACACACACACACACACACACACACACACACACACACACACACACACATGCATACATATAGTTAGCAGAGGGTGTGGGGGTACAGCCCTCCACATGGGGGGAGCAGTGGGGCTTGCCCTCTGCATTAAAAATGTGTTCAGTATTTTGAATTTTCAGTCTTTTGGGATTCAGTCTTTTGGTTTTTTAGTCTTCTGAAGTAGACCCGCTGATGGGATCTGAGGGCATTAGCAAGTTCATGACGCAGTATCATGCAGATTATTACCTGTCTAACACAATAACCATGATACAGTCATGTTGAATGGTTTCCCTTTCTTCATCGTTTACACCTATGACAGCTGTTGGATTAGATCTTTAGCAGCCCTAGTGCATTCGAAGCTAAGCAGTGCAATGTGTCTCACGGCTCTGAAAGCTGCTGCGCACTTCATGCTATCACAAAATTGATGCCCAGACGCAAAGTTCAAATTTTATCAACCCACATCTTTAAAAGCTGTTAGACACTTTGCTGTGCCACTCATTTGCTTTTTTTTTTTTGTCCCAGCTGTAGGTGGTTGCCATCTGTGTGACAAAATGAGTGTTGATAATGACAAGGACTGTAAAATATGAACTTCTCTATAACAAGGTTGTTATAGCAAGGTTGTTTTAGCAAGGTTCTTAAATATGAATCTCACTCGCATAATTATATTTTATTTCAATTTTGCAGTGTCAGTTTGCTCCGTGCATTACACCAGTTTTCTGTTATTTGTTTAGCTTTGCATACATCCTTAATAGGTTCATAGGTATTTGCTAGCCTAATGATCTGTGACGATCTTAAGAAGCCTATTCTTACATTCCCAAAGTAGTTTTTAGCCCTCGTATGTTGTATACAAACAACCCAGAGATAGGCTGGACAAGGAGATGTTGGGATATTTTCATGTCTCCCTCACCATGAGGGACAGGAGTGCTAAACCAAGAATGAATTTATGGTTGCCTATCCATTTGTCCAAATTACATTTGAATGGGGAAAGATAAGTACTTGCTTTATGTAGAGTGGAAGTTTCATGGAAACAGAATTCTCTATGAAACAAATGGATCCATCCAACGTGTTGAGAAACTGAGATTCCTTGAGTACGTGGGTTATGATACATTGGAATTCTGTATGTGTAGTAGTTCTGAAAGAAGTGGATCAGTTGAAGTTCTATACGCAAGAGCTTCATATCATATGTCACATATATCATGACCCCTGCATCGTTCAGTGAAAGAAACAGCTTGTCAAACATGTGCCTTAAATTATCAGACTTTAACAGGTAGCCTGAAACATTTTTTATGAAAGGGGTAAATATCAATAGCGGGCCTTACTTGCTACACTTAGTAAACTAACCATTAATTTTACTGTTTCTCATTAGGTAAAAGTAGTTTTCATATAGATCTGCATGCTGTTAGATGAACGGTTTCATAAAATAATAAAACTATAAAATGTACTGATATTGTACATTAAACTGAATCCAATATAAATATATTTGCTTAATTTGCAACTCTGGTGGTGTGTATGCCATTTTCAAGACCAAAGCTGATCTGAAAAGGGGCATCTGTAAGTAATGCCTTTGTGCATTTAGAAAAGGATAAATAAATCAGCCATACACAGTAAGAACCTGCCCCCTTCTAATAGCAATCAAAATGCACCTCTAAAGCATCAACAAACCACTGTGGTAAGCCCAAGTGATTCAAAGACTGTGCTCCCACTACCATCATACACAGGCAGTGGTCTTGTTGGGAAAGCTGCATGTAACTGCAACAGTGTGATAGAGTTGCAAATGGTAATTAGCTATGTGCTCGCTTACAGGAAAGGCATTGGCACATGAAAAATAGGTAGTGTGAATCACTGTACTTATTTTTTTAGCTGTTTTAAAGTCATATGCCCGTTCTGTCCCATAGACAGATCACTTCTCGAAGTACAAGTAGTTACTGCGGAACCAGCTGCCAACATGCATGTGCATATGTGTGTGCGTGTGCATGCGTGTGTATGCATGTGCGTGTGCATGCGTGTGCGTGTGCATGCGTGCACGTGAGCATGTGTGTGCGTGTGCATGTGTGTGCGTGCGCATGTGTGTGTGTGTGTGTGTGTGTGTGCGTGTGTGTGTGTGTGTGTGTGTGTGTGTGTGTGTGTGTGTGTGTGCGTGTGTGTATGTGTGTATGTGTGTATATAACTGCTTCTGTGTCTGTGTGCGTGTATGTGGGTGAATGCCTGTGTGTGTGAGTGAGTGTGCATGGATGTCTATATGCATATGTGTATCTATCTGTTGGCAGGTGCATGTATTGGCAGTACTGAATTTGCCAGTATGGGGTAGATTGAAATAGCCAGATCTGACAGTGCAGTGTTTGATTCAGAGACACGGTATTTACAAAATATCCAGGTCTGACAGAGCAATGTTTGATTCAGAGACATGGTATTTGTCTTAGATTGGTACAGCTCTACCTGCTTTTAATAAAGTTTAGTGAACTAATATCTTACCTTGCCATTGATGCCAACAGAATGATCTTTTAGATGTTGTTTTACATAAAACATTTAACATAGTGCTCATAATTCATTTAATGATCCATATCAACTAGTGTTCAAAATTCATTTATTGATCTATATCAACCTTTGAGCCATATCCAAAAACCAGTTCAGAACATTATCATTCTCTGGCACCATTGACAATAAATGTATCAAGGTTCCATGCTTTACAAGTCAGGGTTGCCACAAGCTGCATATTCAATAAAAAACGCAGAGGCCTCAGATGGATTAAATGGCTGCAGCCATGTTTTTATTGCCATTTACTCAAATAGAAGCCAATTATTATGAGATGTGCACAAGGCAGGAATGTCAGAGAGGCCATTTTATTTCTTTCATAGCATTCCCCTAAACCTACAGGACAACAGACAGCACGTCGATATCCAGCCCTTCTGATTCAATATACCCACATCATAACAGCTTTTTCATTACACAATTCATCACAATTTCTCTGGGCCACCTTACAATCTGCCAAGGAGCCATTGCCGGGCTGGTAAGTCCCCCTGGCAGCAATTCCTTGGGGCTGTCTGGCCTGTGGAAGGTCTAGCTGAAGAGTCCTATGACCCCCCCACTTACCTTGACCTCCCTTACCTTTCCTGTCTTTCCCTTACATGACTGCGACAATCTAGCCTAACCTGTCTATCGTACCTGAAGGAGAAGGCAAAGACCTGAAAAACCCAGTGGGCAAAAACAGGAAATTTCTTTATGACCCCTAGTGCGATCATCTTTGTAGGTCAGCGGATTCCCTTAGTACCTTACCTAGTCCTAAACTAACTGACAAGTACACCCCTGATTTTACAAGGGGGTGGGTAGGGTGAGACAAGCTGCCAAGGTAGAGGTTGAAAAGACTGATTTGCTTTGTTCCCAGCTTTTTCAACCCTTCCCCTGGACAGCCCAGCCTACCTCATCCCTCCTACCTAACCTGACCATACCTGTTCTCCACCTCCCCCCACTGAAACCTGAGTCCGAGCTGACCTGCTTCAGACAAATGATGGCTTGCTGCGATCGGCGTGCCAGCCATTATTGTCTGAGATTGGTACATCTCTAACTGCTTTTAATAAAGTTTAGTGAACCAATATCTTACTTTGCCATTGATGCCAACAGAATGATCTTTTTGATGTTGTTTTACATAAAACATTTAACATAGTGTTCATAATTCATTTAATGATCCATAACTACTGTTCATAATTCATTTATTGATCTATATCAACCTTTGAGCCATATCCAAAAACCAGCTCAGAACATTATCATTCCCTGGCACCGTTGACAATAAGTGTATCGAGGTTGCATGCTTTACAAGTCAGGGTTGTCACAAGCTGCATATTCAATAAAAAACACAGAGACCTCAGATGGATTAAATGGCCCCAGCCATGTGTTTATTGTCATTTACTCAAATAAAAGCCAGTTATGAGATGTGCGCAAGGCAGGAATGTCAGGGAGGCCATTTTATTTCTTTCATAGTATTCCCCTAAACCTACAGGACAGACAGCACGTCGATATCCAGCCCATTCTGATTCAACATACCCACATCATAACAGCATTTTCATTTCACAATTCATCACAATTTCTCTGGGCTGCCTTATAGTCTGCCAAGGAGCCATTGCCAGGCTGGTAAGTCCCCTGGCAACAATCCCTTGGGGCTGTCTGGCCTGTGGAAGGTCCAGCTGAAGAGTCCTGTGACCCCCCCCCCCACACTTACCTTGGCTTCCCTTAACTTTCCTGACTTCCACCACAGAAGGGAGGAATATTCCTCAATTCCACCAGCACATCTCTACCTATCCTAAGTGAATGCAGTTCAAAGCTAAACCAGCTTGCAATTCCTTATAAAAAATCCCCAAACCTTCTTCAGATAAACAAACCCCATCCTTATCTTACCTGTCTGGCCACCAGACCTGAATGCCAGGGTGAGGAATGTACAACCTGTTAATGTCCATTAACACCTTATCCATAGAATTATTAATTATCCTTCTTTTTCTCTCTACAGCTTTAATGGACCTCACCCCCCTCCATTTCTTTCTCTATACCACTTCTGACCAGCAGATAATAGCTTGTGGCCAGCATTCATGCATGCAATATACCTCTTGTACCATCAAACCAATTAGATCTTTTATTAGATGTTGACAAATATTATCCCCCAGGTGCAATAAAATGGCAGTAGGAGATTTACTGCTTCTTGCAGCTTGCTGTAGTACTGCCCTGAGATGGTGCCACCGCATTCATGATACCCCAAACCAAATTGCTTTGCAAGAAGCTCATTTTCCTTCTTGGAAGGAGAAGCCCCGCCTGCCCTGAACAAAGCGATGGAGTCTCTGAATGAAAGAATGACCCACTATCCTGATGTATTTCTGATCCAAAGGTGTGAGAGCTGAAATATAAAGGATAAGAGTTAAAGCCATTTACACCTTATATAGCCTTTATAAGCATTGGATTTCCACCTCCCCATCTTCATAATGTCGGTCTATGAAGCTCCCATTGCATGTGCAAATGAGGCTGCACCTATTTGAAAGGAATGTAATGTATATTTATCTGAGTCTAGTTCACTCAACTCAATTGCTTCCTTTAAAACTGCTCTCACCTGATACTGTGTCAGAGGTTCACCTTGTTGATGACAAAAGAATGGACCATCTGACCTACCACTATAGTTGCGGAACTCTAGTAACACTTTAGTCAAGTCCCATTCCAAAGCCTTTGGGGTAACCACTCTTACCCACTGACCTTTACCTTCTTGATCTGTTTTGGATTTAGTCACATAAACCCAAGTGTCCTCCCCCAGCAAATGTGCGTGTGCCACTGGTAAAAACTGTCCATTGACCTTTCTTCTTGTTTAGTTGAATACTTTCAGACCATCTAAATGCCCCCACAAAAAGCCAGCAAAAAGGCAGCCCTAAATAATGCTACCTCATAAGAAGAAAAACAAACATTTGAAACTGCAAGCCACAGTTTACGTAACACCGCTGGACCTATGGGGTACCTCTTATCAGGCCTCTTGGGTGTTTGTTTCCCCCAGCCCATAAACATTGTCGGTACCTGAAATGTGTTAGTTAAATACTTCAGACCCAAAGCCTGATGAAACCAATTCAGTGCTGACAATGTGCTTCTTGCCCTTCCAAAAGTCCATCCTCTTTCTTTCATTACCAAAATGTAAGTCCTGATTTGGTAAGGTGGAATTGGCCATACTTGTTTCTAGCCTCTGGATAAGCTGGTCTGCAAAAATTGCTGTATGCATTTATTGTACCTTACCCTTGTCCTTCCACTGAGGGCATTATACATTAGCCACCATTCTCGTCTGCCCATAAAGCCAATAAATGGTCTGGCACACAAACCGGAGAAAGTTTCACATTTGGAGCCAGTGACCGGAACCAGGTCCACTGCAAATGAGAAAGGGAGTCTGCTAATGAGTTATCAATGCCTGGAATGTGTTGTGCCTTCACTGTGACATTTAATGTTAAGCATTTAAAATAAAATGCCATCATCCTTCCTACCACCCCCTTACCCCCCCCCAGCTGATTATTGACTATGTGTACTATGCTATTGTTGTCTAAGCAAAGCCAACCCACTTTCTCTTTCATTTGCACACCCCATATTTCAAGTGCAACCACTACTGGGAAAAATTCCATCTCTGCAATTGAAATGTTTAAACCTACTTTTCACTTGAGTCGGCCATGCCGCACTGAACCACTGATCTTGAAAATAACCCCCAAAGCCAATTACCCTTGCTGCATCTGTAAACACTGAAGCAGTAGTTGGTTGTCTCTCCTGCCAAATTGCTGTACCATTGTAATCTAATAAGAAAAACAGCCACCCTAAATCCTCCTTCATGCCCTGTGAGGCCCTAATCCGGTGGTGTGGCCTTGTGCACCCAAACCCTTTAGCAGTCAAACGCCTCATAAATGAACACCCGACAGGGGTCAATTTGCATGCAGAGTTGATCAGCCCTACTAATTCTTGGCCCTGTGTACCCCTTAAAGGGGATGTGGCATGCAAAAGTTTATTCTGGGGGGCTGAGAAATGAAACATGCCTTGGCCACGCAGTTTGTCTTCCAGATGCCATGCACTGATGCCTAAGTTTACATTGAAATTGATTCCAGTAATGGTTAGGTGAGTTAACTTACCAAAATTAAGTATACATACATATACACATATATATATATATGTACATACACACATACATACTTATAAACACAATGCTATATAATATATGCACACATATATAAATACATACGGGAAAAGCCGAAGGACACAAACAAACAAACAAACAATATAAATACATACACAGAAATATCCATACATATATGTACACATATTAGGCACACATATATACTATACACACCCACAGCATATTCATACCTATATCTATACATATATATTGCAAATATATAATACATATAAACATATGCATACATATACCCATATATACATCTCCGTACTTATACACACACATACATATATATCTATACACATGCATAAACGCACACACATATTTTGTGTGTGTGTGTGTGTGTGTGTGTGTGTGTGTGTACATATATATAGATATATATATATATATATATATATATATATATATATATATATATATATATATTTTTTTTTTTTTATTTATTGCATTTGTTTACCGGGATAAGTCCACTGGGCCTAAAAGAGTCAATTTTCAGTGGAGGCCCAGGGAGAAAAGCTCCAACGAGATATAGAAAAAATATAAACATTAATTAGTACAGAAGCAGAAACAGTGTTACAGATTATAAATATAATAACTTATACAGAATATATACATAAAAGCAGGAATCTAGTTTGTTTGATTACAGTAATATATACACAAAATATACATTAAAGCAGAATTCAATGAATTCAATCAGAGTGGTATAAACAGAGATCAGTATTATTGTATCAGTATCAACAAGTGAAGATAAAAATAAATATGGAGAAAATCAGTCACTAGTAGCAAAAGACATAGGAGTTTAGTAATACATATACATTTACACACACACACACACACACACACACACACACACACACACACATATATATATATATATATATATATATATACACATATCTATACACCTACGCAAACACACACACACATATATATATATATATATATATATATATATATATATATATATATATACACACACACACACATATATATATATATATATATATATATATATATATATATGTGTGTGTGTGTGTGTGTGCGTACACACGCACCCACGTGCACTTTTATATAATTGCTCCTTGTATTTAGATATCAGATGCAGCATTTGGTTTGCTTGACTACATATCTGCTACCATACACTTGAAATGTCATTAATTTGTTTTAACCACTTTGTTTTGTGCCAACATTTATTCATCTGGTTGCTAATAAAAGGTGAGGAAAGGTCAGAGTGTATATAGCTCTGACCCATCTTCCTGAATATCTTGAAATAGATATCTGCAGAATAATGCAAAATGATTAAAAAATGCAGACAATTTATCTTAACATGCTGTTACTGAGTAGCAATTTACTGCACAACAAGCTAAACCATATACCCTGCATGGCGACACTGCATAACAACTACCACAGCCAACACCCGAAGTGAAATCTCACGACATTTTTTTTTTTAAATACTCAGAACATGCACACCATCACAGCATCTATGGTCCTCTAACAATTTTCTCAGTGAATTTTATTAATGCTAACAAATTTGTTTGGTTTTACCCAAAATTCATAAACCAAGAATTTGAAAGGAATGCTGCAACCTCTGCCTAATGACAGAGGACCTTCTGGCTATCACCATAGATTATTATTATAATAATTATTATTAATAATAATCATCATTATTATCATTGGTGTTATTATTATTTTGGAATATTATTTCTGAATATTATTTTTATTATTATTATTATTTTTATTATTATTATTAATCATCATTATTATCATTGGTGTTAATATTATTTTGGAATATTATTTTGGAATATTAATTTATTATTATTATTATTATTATTATTATTATTATTATTATTATTATTATTATTAATAATCATCATCATTATTATTGGTGTTAATATTATTTTGGAATATTATTTTGGAATATTATTTTATTATTATAATTATAATTATTATTTTTAATAATCATCATTATTATTGGTGTTAATATTATTTTGGAATATTATTTTGGAATATTATTTTATTATTAAACAGATTGGAGTGTTAATATTATTTAACTTTATTTTATTTTTATTATTATTAACATCTTCACATGCCTCCAGATTTCTAAGTAATTCTTGGGTACTCAAAATTATCATTTACCTCTTTCTACAGCTTTTTCAACCCTTCCCCTGGACAGCCCAGCCTACCTCATCCCTCCTACCTAACCTGACCCTACCTGTTCTCCACCTCCCCCACTGAAACCTGAGTCCGAGCTGACCTGCCTCAGACAAATGATGGCTTGCTGCGATTGGCTTGCCAGCCGTTGTTACCCCAAATATGATGTGTGTTTACATAGCAATAGTATGTCTCTGAATCAAAGATTATTACCACTGTACTTATTGACAGTCCTGAGTTGGTCCATTAGTGTTGATGGTAACATGTTTTCTGAATACCAGGGACTGTAGCTATTAGTTAAACTGCTTATTTCAGCTGTTTCACTTGTTAGAGGAAAATGTTTCAGTACCTCAGATGATTCAAGATTTCACATTTCACTCTGTTTAAGGGCACTGAATTCTTTAAACTCAGGTCTGCATTTTTTTTTTTTTTACTTTTCATTTTCCAGATTTTTGCATAACTAATGCTAGCATACTTCAGGCCAAGTGTTAGTGCAGATTTTCAAGCCTGAAAGCAGATGATCATATACTTGTAAAGGTTAGACATCTAGTTTCTCCTGTTCTGATTCTGTATTTTTAGGGAGTCCTGTCCAAACGGCTGAGCTGCTGTTCTCTGACAGTGTGTTGGGAGCTGCCGTTCTCTGACACTGTGTTGATAAGTGTACAACTTAAAAATGCCCGTTGATTGCATGTTCATGCTCACAGCTGCAGAACCACATTTTTGTGTTAGTTAATGGGCTCCATTTGCTCTTTTGATTATAAGGCTCCCTGGCTAAGTATTAAATCTCCAGTTTTCATGGAAGTGGGTGTGTTGTAGGTGATGTCACTTGGTCACCAGTTAACTGTTCCATAATCTACATTATTCATATGGTAATGTCTTACAGTACTGCAGGCATTACTGATTCCCATGTAATTGATTTCTTTGCTCTCCAGGACATCTGATAACCTCAGGGAATTACATACTTTATTTTCTGTGCACAAGGAAGTTTCCTTTTCATGGCATAATACAGCTTTTGCCATTGAAGTTTTATGTGCTCGTTTGTTTCTGTCCTCAGGCAACCACTGCCTTGAGGTATTAAATACCATTTTGTTTCTGCCTTAAGGAAGTAGTTCCCTTAAGGCTTCAGTAATTTGTTTCTACCCTCAGGTAAGCTGTGTGCTCTGGGCATCACTTAACCGTCAACTGCTAGAATACCACCAGGTTAAATTACACCCCAAGGAAACCACCAGGTTAAATTACACCCCAAGGAAATCACCAGGTTAAATTACACCCCAAGGAAACAACTTTCCTCACTGCAGATACAGGCAAATGCAGTGCACCTGATGAGGGCAACTCATTGTCAGCTTTCAGTGCTTATCACACATTATAAGTAGACTGACATGCTGTATTTTGTCATTTGCTGCATGACATCTGTGCTTGTCCACACTGGAAATTGTCTGACTTTATGGTTTGATCTCCCATTCTACTTCCCACAGGTATGTTCCCACTATGCCTGGTTTTCAGATCTGGATGACCTTAAACTAGTGGCATGCAGACCTTGCAAAAACACATTAATGGTTTAATTAGATTTTGGTTTTCAGCATCCCTGTGTATAATGATTTACTACTCTAGCATGCACAAATGTAAGATTTTTCGCAAGGTATGATTTCTGTCCATGTTCTTCAGTAGCAAAGACAGGTGTAGCATGTTATGAGTGCTCTGAAATGTATAAAAGCTATTATTATTATCTACCTGCCTTCTGACATCACTTCCCCTTCCCCTTCCTAGTTATTGTTGCTCATAGTGTCTTAAATAAAATACAAGCTGCTTACAAAAGTGTTTAATATCATCTTGGGACACACAAGAAGACAGCTCATAAAAACCTGTACATCTTTTCCACACCCATATTAGTCATTATGTAAAAAAGAATGATATACACAATACATTGTGTTTTATTTTTCCTGAATACCAGACCTGTTAACATTACTTCAAAGCTGCTGTTCAGGAACATAAAACTCTCAATACCTGTCTCATAATTTGTATCTGCAAGACATCGAAAACTGTTTCAACATTGTTGTGCACTGTCATACTCATTCAGTTTGCTGCCTCATGGGAAGAAATGTTTGTTACACATACAGCACTGAAATAAAAGTCCAGATGGCAATATGAATTTGAGCATGCTTTGTGTCAAAATAAATTAGGAGTTTTCTATGAGTTATACATCTCAACCTCTTAGCACAAAAAAAAATCTAGACATAGCCAAAAATAGTGGGGGAGCTAAGACCAAAAAGTAGGGACATATTTTAAATACTGCTGTAATAAATTTATAAAGTTAAGAACCAAACATCTTTTAAAAACCACAGTTTTAGTGTGAAACTGCTTGTTTGCCTTAAATAAAAGTGTTTTATCTCACCTCCTGTGGTTCCTGTTTGTAGTGTTTGGTTCTTTACTTTGGTTTTATTTGTACCATGACTGGATTTACCCTTATCTTCATTCTTTGCTTTTTGGTATAATGTCAGAAAATTGTTAGAATAACATGTTATGCTTTAGCATTTATTTCCTAAATGATATGAAGTCTGAAACGCCAATGTCTGTCATTATTTAGTCATTTCAGCCCTCAATGATTTGTCAGAAAACCACAGATTTTATAAACAAGAGACCAAAAATATAAAGTAAAAATGAAGACATTCTGTGAAAATCTGGACACTTGACAGATATGCTTGGTAGGATGATTTGTCCGATGTCCACTTCAGCAATGACTCATGCCCCCAGCATAACATTGCAAGACAAGGCACAGATGAATAGTTACAGAAGATAGGCTGTAATACAATTGAATAAGCAGACAGTAATATAAAGAAAGAATGAATTCAAACAGGATATGATTGTCAAGCAGATTACAGTTTAAACTCCATATTAATAAAATGTCATGTAGACATAGTTACAAGAAAAAAAAGAAAATGGAAAAGTTTGTGTTTGCTATAATTAATTACTTGTGTTTAGTGAATTTCACAATAATCAAAACTATAAAGTCAAAAATTTGGGAGGCTGCAGTCCCAAAACAGACACACTTCTGAGGTTGCAAAACATATTTTTTGCATGAGAACAAGTCCTCCTGCATCTCCCAGTGTTGAGGCAAGCTACTACCCCCCAAACTTTAAGTACACTTACTCTGATGTCACACAAAGTCATAGAAGAGAGAAAACAAAGTAAAACTCACCTTCTCCCTCTTCTCCAAGTCTGTAGCATAGTCACTGTGTTAACCTAGGCAGTCGTCAGCTAGTGAAAAGTAAAGTTCCTCTTTTGATGTTCCTGGCTTTGACAATGAATTGGTGTCTAAAAAATCATATTTTTTTCTCTAGAAAATTGCCGTATATTTTTTATTTTGAATAATCCAGATGATATAGTACATCTACCATACAGCTTAAATTATTTGTGTGTATTTTGTATATGTGTCACTCTGTGAGTTGGGTATTGGCTGAAAAGGGTCAGCTTGACTAGCAAACTTACCTGGTTAGCAAATGAAATCATTACATAAATAAATAAAATCAATGTATAAATACTTAAAGATGTCAGTTTGAAAACAAATATTTTCCTGAAATAATGTTATCTCCTCCTGTAGGTGTTTTATATTTTTAATAACTATTTAACTTTAAATGTGCTAATGATTTAATTTACATTGCTTAGGATTTAGAGGAATATACTGTGCACCAAACATTGCCCACGGTTCTACTATGTGCCTGTTGCAGAATACTGGCAATCCATGACTGTGAATCATGCTCCAAGACATGGAAACCCACTGTCTAGTATGCAAAGTGTACAGTCCCACAAAAACATGAGGCAGACATACACATCCAGCCTGCAGCCAGAAAAATGCTGACATGCTAAACAAGTTTTATAAAGACATCTCTATAAAGACTGTAGAGTCAACATTTAGGTTCATAGGTTCATACTAGGCTATCTGCCCTAGGGCATTTATAAGCCTAGCCAGAGTGTGTTTGGCTTTCGCCACCCATTTTAAATTAATTTTGCTATGCCCTTTTTCAAGGTTATTATACTGTGCCTCTGTCTAACAGTGATACAGAAGTGATACCCGGGGTAAACCTATGATCTCCCATCCACTCATCAAGATTCCTCATGAAGAGAGTCAATGAGGGACTCTGCCTAACCTGGACTGGGATTTTATTCCAGAGTGAAGGGAGCCTCTGGGTTATGAATCTGTCCCTCCAGCATGTCCTAGTTATTTCAGTGCTGAGGTTCAAGTCTCTCGAGTGCGTAGCTCAATGGGATTTGGATTTTCTGAGGTGCAGCATGTCCATTAATTCCAGGTTGGTCATGGCTTTATACATCAGGCACAGATCGCCTCTGAGCAGGCGGTATGCCACTGAATAGAGCTGGAGTTTCTTTAACCGGGCAGCATATGGCATCTGTTTGAGCCCTTTGATCCTCTTGGTGAGGTACTTTTGGGGTCTTTCCAGTTGCTGCAGGTGTCTGGTAAGGTACATCCCAAAAGGGGCATTGTACTCAATTATAGGCCTGATGAGGGATGAGTAAAGAGGCACAATGACCTCCCCTGATCTAGATGTGAATCCCTTCATGATTAGGTGGGCTATATAAAATGTTTTTCTAACCACTTTGGCCACGTGGTTGTCAAATGAGAGATTGCTATCAACTTGGGACCCCAGGTCCCTAATTACTTCTTCTGTACTTAATGGATTACCACCTATGTGGTAATTTGTGGGCACTTTGTTTTTGTTAAAGGGGATGACTATACACTTTTTGGCGTTTAGCTTGAGACCATGGCTCTGGCACAAGTTGTCTGTTTCTATGAGGCCCTTTTGGAGGATGCTTGTGTCTGCTGGAGAGTCGATTATGGCACCCAGTTTGCAGTCATCTGTGAACTTGGTCAGCCACAGTCCTTCCGTGTTGGCCTGTACCGCCAAGAAATATATACCGAACAAGAGAGGTCCCAGGACTGATCCTTGTGGGACGCCACTTGTAACTGGTTTGGAGTCTGACATGGCTCCAGCAATTCTAACCATGTGGGTTCTGTCCTTGAGCCAGTTTGCAACCCATCTAGTGACACAGGGGTTTATATTTAAGCTGGTGAGCCTATCTATAATGCCAGAGTGGGGTATTGTATCAAAGGCTTTTACGAGGTACAGGTAGGCTGTGTTGACCACCTTCCCCTCGTCAATGGCCTTGGTGTCTGTTTCAAAGAAATCGACCAGGTTTAAGAGGCAGGATCTGCCCTTAACAAAGCCGAACTGGGTAGGATCCAGTGTCTGTAGGTCCCCAATATCTTTATTTATGAGGTCCATGATGATCCTTTCCATAGCTTTGCAGACCAAGCTAGTCAGGCTTACGGGGCAATAGTTTCCAGGATCTGTTGAGGCACCACCTTTGTGGAGAGTGACCACTGTTGCTGTACACCACTCTTTGGGTACATATCCTGTAGTAAGGCTGGGATTGAACAGTAGTTTTATGTTTGGGTTTTGCTCTTCTTGGAGTTCATGTAGGACGCAGCCCGGGACGCCGTCTGGTCCCATTGATGCTGTGTTTTTTGCTTTGGAGAGGGCGGCTC